>NW_011967192.1:1177681-1298165 GCF_000949405.1 Vollenhovia emeryi
CACGGAACGGCAAACGAAACACTCGCAACGGCGTCCGAATAATCTGTTAAACAGTCAGCGTGTACGAACCAGCGGCTAGAATCTAATTTTTATTATTAATTATTAAGGCTCGAGTTCTCACTTTCCGGTTAGTTGTTAACCAGAGGTTAGTCGATTCTCTGTCTCTTCTTAAATAATAACATAGAAAATGATGGAGAGTCGACTAACTTCTGGTTAACCAGAAAATGAAAACCTGGCCTTAGTAAGAAAAGAATGTAATGCGCAATGCTGGAGTTGTTCTCTTACCGGGCGGTTGTATTTTTCCTATACACACGCACCGTCGATCGTTACGCCGGAAAAGCTTATAAATGACATAAAAGTTTATTAAGCTTTTAATTCGATGGCGCCGTTGATGAAGACCCAATACAGTTTTCGCATAGCGAGACTCCGACAGGTGGCAGCCCGTTTGCTTGAAAATCATGACGGCAATAAACTTCGGTTTTATGACCACTTGAACAGAATCGTAAAAGTCAGGGCCTTTAAGCTTATAGCGCAGAAGGGCGCGTGTCGAATATAGTGGGGGCGTGAGGCGAGTCAATGTGAATGGGGAAGGTGTAACGGGCCATACGGATACCCAAAAATGGGCCTAAATGCCTTCTTTAAAGCGGCATTTGCGGCGAGTGGCTGGCTTTCAAAGATACCCCTTTGATATCAAATATCGACTATTTCAATTTCACGAGTCCACCGACAAAAGTCAAGTATCTACTTATATACTATTACGTTTCGTCAATGACTTCCGTCATAATATCTAATAGTTTAGTTTCCAATGACACGCTATACAAATTGTATGTTTATTGTTATATCCTGATGTTCCATGCGGTACGAGAAGAGACGCAGTCGTATTATCGTTAATTATCGATATAGAGTCTATATGAACGATGGACGTTCATTCAATGATCTCGAAAAAAAAACCAATTAGGGCGAAACAAGAATTTGGAAGAAGGGATTAGGAGGCGTAGCTCCACGAGAAGACGAAAGCGAAGGGGCCATTGCACCCGAGTCGGGTAAATCTGCGCTCTTGCTAAACCAGCGTTCATTCCTCATCGCTCGGGTAGCTTTGGCTCCTCCACTTTCCTCCAAGCAATGGTTCAACGCACTGCTTCGGCCCTTATTCCGGTTTAATCTTCCTTCTGTATTTCTATTAATATGCTTCTTGTATTTCACACGTTTCTATGCACTTCTATTTTTTTGTAGGTATCCAATTCAATAATATTTAATCGACAAACATCGACATTGTAAAATAACATCGGCATTGCTACCATTCTTCTTTCTTCAGTGAAGATTGTAAAATGTGTACGGAACGTGACAACGAAAGAAAATAGTGAACCGGACAGTAAAGTATTGTCCGGTTTACTGTTTATATTTTATTATTGGATTACATTTTATCTTTTGACCGAAATATTTAATGTGGCAACTAATTTAAAGATAATATAAATTAAAAAAAATGTTTATGTAATATTAATAATACAAAAACTAAGAGTTTAATAACATTTAACTCGTTTTTATTATGTAATAATGTATTTTTTACTAATAATAAGTAAAGCATTTTAGAGGATATAATTCTAAATGGATTGCCGTATGCATGTATTTTTACGAAAGCTTTTCTAGACAATGTTATTTTGCATAATGGTACCGTTCAAAAGTTAATAAGTTTAAAAAAATCTTATTAATTACCACACTGTATATTGATCGGCAGTGCATCAGGAGCAAAGATAAAACCGTAGCAAGGATTCGGAAGATGCTTCCTTTGCCATCTGGCGGTCTTTCGTGTCATCACCTGATTGCAAAGGTATAAGTATCGAATTTTCTGTAGTTTCACAGTCGATAGAAATTTTACCATAATCGTCGACACGCATAAATATTAAAATTTATTGTGCAATCTCCACCTCAACAATTCCAAATCCAAACCGTCACTGCCAAACTATCGCTATCGTTATAAACAAGGCAGTTGTCGCCATCAATTCTCGCGATGCGTAGATGCATTTATAAAATACAAGATAAGAAATTGCATTCGTAAGTTTATTTTCTGCAATAGAAGTTAATAAAAACAAAAACTAAAATGAGAACATCGACATTTGCGAGTATGGTAATGGTCGAAAGATGTGTGAACGAGTTTCTTGCGAGACAAATAGAGTAACTAGAAAACTATCGAGAGTAAAACGAGTTTGCAATAAGAAGAAAGAGACGCGCGAGGACAGCTATTATAACCCAGTAGTAATTGACGGCAATTTATTTAATACGTTCAAGACTCGTTAAGCTTCAAAGTGATCTGCCTTACCGGTTGAGAAACCCTCAGGTAAGGCGTTAAAGGATAACCATTAGTGAAAACCTTCACGTTGAGAAGGATCTTTGTCGATGTTCGAACATCGCGAGAACTCGTGACTCGTCTACAGTTATTAAACGTCTTATAATTAAATAATATCAGATCAAATTCTGAAATTGCTACTTGGTGCTTGAGTTACGTTTTTTACGCAACTAAAATCGCTTTGTCCTCGGAGGCCTGCTGGTCGTAGTAATCGATAATTGTCGATAGAAGAAAATACGTAAGAAGCTGATATCGAATTAAATAATTCATTTTACAGATATATTAATAAATTGTACAAAAGCAATGGAACATAGTAGTCCATAATTTATCGCAGAGATTGAAGTATTCCGATTCATGTTTCTAGATATTTTTTATATGTATTCTACGTATAAACTTTCGAAAATATTTCAAAATTCCAAAATTTATGTATATATTTCTATTACTTTTTATATACAACGTTTTATACATATGTACTTTTTATGTCAATTTTTATATACACATATATTATGTATAAAAAATTTTACATGTATACACATTTAATTTTTATAAATACCCATGCTAAAATATATGAAATGAAGTAAATAAAATAAATAAATAATTTTTTAAATTTACTATGCGTAAAAACAGGTAAGTTGCATCAATTCGTTTGAATTGAAACATAAAACGAAATGGACGAGGCCATAAATACTTAGAGCTAATGGTAGGGTGCGGGTAAGCTATTGCTAGAGACCCATTAATTATACCAACATTGTAAGAAAACACGCATTATATCCTTGTAAAGGGTGACATTCGTACGTTACGGAAAGTATACGACACAAAAAAATTTATGCAATTGTAACACAATTGATTTAAATTGAAACAATTTTGTCGATTTTGTTTTTCGTAATAATTTACAAAAACTAACTAATATTATTCAAGAAACAAAATTAATATTAATTTCTTACCTTGCCATGTTGAATGTAAAAAAGCGGCGTTTCCCATTTCCCTCATGCCCCAGCAAGTTGGACATCTTTGATCTGAAAAGAGATACATTTTGTATAATGTAGTGCAAAAGGATGTACCAAATTTATTATATTTATCATATATATTAAACCATTAATGTTTTTAATAATGATATTTATATAGAATTATTATATGTATATACGCTTTATACTGTTAAAAGGTAATTCGGCTTAATACAAAAGCTGTTTCAAAAAGAATCCATAGAGGGAAACTGTAGAAAATCCGGTACACTATACTGTAAATAGGTATATAAAGGCATATAGTGTAATATTCTATGAATATCTGGACACTGAAGGCGTTTACTTTGTATAAATACGATCGTCAAAGCATAAGCTTCTGAATTCGCTGTTTGTATCAAATGAATAATGAATGCCTGATTCTGAGCCCTACAATGATATTCTGTTTGATAAGAACACTGATGCTCTTTGTGCTCTGATCATGTTGTCGTAGTAACATTGACGAAGGACTTATCACAGATAATAATCACTTATCATGCAACTCTTGTTGCGTCAAATTCAGCTCTTACAATTTAAAATTTTTTATTTCCTTCAACATAAATTTCATTCAAATTTATGTGTAAAGGAACGATATGTAATTGTATATTGCGATTTTTATCATCGATTTCAATTAAAGGTGTTTTTAATATAACAATATTTTATATTTTTCTAATTCTAATTCTTTGTTTAAAATCTTTTCGTGGTGCCATGGCATCTCATTATGCGAAAAGTCAACAGTAACGTCAAAGATAATGAGTTATTATCGCTTAGAGTACACTGCGTTGAATAATCTGCGAAATAGATTTCCAATGCGTTGTAGCATAAAACTACGCTATATACAGCACGGGATAACCAATCCGCAATCACCAATCTAGTAGCAACGAGACCACAGGAGATAATGTTACGTAACATCGAGAGCGTGTATTAATACTCGTTCCGTTGAGCCGTTGAAGATCGCGTCTAATGTAACAGTAATGCGTTACTCTGCAGCCCAGAGCTTTGGCATGTTGTGCCGTACAATAGGCACAATGTGAATTTGCAATTCAAACATTCACGAGCATAACATGAATAAATCGGTGGAGGAAGATAGAAGAAAGGTGACGAAGGTAAACGCGAAAACGGAGAAATAGGATTGAAGAGAAATATGTAAAATATAAGAATTTATTGTACGGCCGCTCGAAAAAGATCTCACGAAGCATACGAAATTTTACAAAACTTGCTAGCCACATAATAATTCTATTTAGTACTTGAAATATTCTCTCTTGCTACACATTTTAAGAGTTTGTAAATGATATCATAAAATCATTACACGATAATTTTACAATTTGTAAATATAATAGGTTTTTTTTTACAATCGTCCATTTTCTCGTCGTAAATATCAGAGCACAGAACACGATCTTAGCTTTATAATAAGAATATGATCGTATGATTCGTTCCATGAAGAACCGCGTCAGCCGCGTAACGAAATAGTGGAGGACAATACCTTTATGTCAGACATTAATAAAGTTCAATGCGTCAGGCGCAACCCTTCGGGGCCCTTGCGAAAGCAATGATAGCGTAAGATCCACAAAGGACGACGACGATTTACAGCCGACGATGCTTTAATACAAAAGCTGAATGAAGAATGTCTTTATTAAAGCGCTCTGTACCGAATTTAGGTCAGGCGTCTTCCATCACGAAAGTCGTTTTAGACGCAACTACCATGATGATTTCTTTCATGAAGGTTGTTTGAATTGGAGAGAGGCCCCAGGATCGGGCGGGTCCTAAACTAAGAGACGCTCTAAAAGAAAGGGGAGTGACTTCAGGTATTTGTACCCCCGGAATCGTTCTCGGCAACCCCGCCTCCAAAATAGTCTCTGGACCATCCTGCACAACATTCCTTTTGTAGACATCAAGGCCAAGACTGGCTAGGAAAATATGGTATTCCCTGCATCAGAAAAATTGTACACGTTCCTCGACATTCCAGTCCGCTTGCGACGTGGCGGACAATCTGTTTTGATCTTAAGATATTAAGCGCGGCAACATGTGACATGAATAAATTATGCTCTAGACATACGACACTGTCTTGATTAAAATGTGAGAAAAGATTTTGCGAAGATTCTTAGTTGATACTCAATAAAGTTCCACATTCTTTTGTTCTTCGTCAAGGCATTAAAAAAGATAACAAAAATGCAAAAATGTATATATACGGGGTGTTCCGTAAAGATCGGAACAAGGCTTAAGGATAAATTCTTGAGATCAGTTGCTCTTCTTCTCGTAATATTTTCAAGAAAATTATATCTACACAGATTGTGCATGTATGCAAACAATAGTAGTAAAAGTAAATTCATTTTCTTTGCATACGTAATATCGATATCGATACTGACAAGAAGGGGGCGACGGACAATTTTCCCCTTTAGCACTGCGCGTTGTACCATACCTGAGCGCGCGAATTTTAGGCTACCTCATTCGCTAACTTCAAATGCGTCTATTTAAAAAACTACTGTTGCTCAGTATTTTGGTATTAAGATTTTTGTCTTAAAATGATCTCAAAAATTTACCTTCAAGCCTTGTTCCTTTACGGAACATCCTGTATATGTTTAAATATTTTACAATAAAAAGTATATTATTTTAAAATACATAAATATACATAATATAAATAATTTTTGTTTAAACCATTTTGTGTGTATTGAAAGATTAGCAAACGTAAACATTATTAGGAGGAGAAAATGCATATGTCTAAATAGATAACTCACTTAAAAAGTATCTTGTTTTCCCGTTTCGCGTATCTAATCTCACGAAATATATACGTATAATATATTCTTTTTATATTTCGTTAAATTATTTCAATTTGAAATCATTAGAATTTATTAGAATTAATATTACAAGAAAAAGGAAAGAATTAAATGAGGTTTTAGAATTTGAAATTGAAAGATTTAGCTAAACAGACGTCGAACTTTTAACAGGTATTTACTGTAATTGGTTCTTAAAGACAATTGTGCCTAGGATAGGCTACCGTAGTAAAAGCCATGTAAGAAAAAAACAAAACAAATTAAAAATAAAAGTAAGAAAATAAATTTTTTAAATAAGTTTAAAAATTTATATTTTTTCTTACAATTAGATAGATTTATTAAGAGATAAGTAAGAAAAGCAGGAGGCGTGCGCGTTAGCGCGCGCTGCGTTAGTCCCTTTCTTAAAAAGAGATGTTAATAGCGCGAATGTCGTTAATATCGAACAGGTGAGGCATCTTTTCCGCGATGCCGATTGGTTTTCTCAAAGCGCGGTATGCTTCGCTTCCCTTTTAGACTTGTAGTAAATGAAGATTTGCAATTTAAAAATACACATTTGTATACACCAACTATTGAGGTAAAATCTTTAATCTTAGTAGTTAGAATTTAAGTAACAATGATTTTTGTTCCGATACATTTTCTCGATTGAACAGAATTAATCGTTTATTTAATCGATACCAATAAGTCCGCAGAGTGATACACAAAACGTAGTAAAAGTAACGGAACAAAAAAAGACAAAGAATTCTCAACGTTCGTTGTTTTTCTGTCGGCGCGGTGACGTACGATGTTTGCGTGCCATCGTGTACCTGAAGGTCGCCTATCATATCACTCGCTCGCCGAACGTCGAGCCGGCAAGCAGTAGCAAGAGTCGCTCCGCGCGCGATATTACTTTTGCGTTATCGGTCTCCAAGACTCGATCGCGATGAATGCAGGGATAAAACACTATTAATTTGCACACCTTTATTAATAACAAGTAACGTTCCTCTATTAATTATTAAGTTTCTACAACTTGTAACGAGAAACGAATTGTATGTTGAGGCGACGGCTCTTTATCAACGTATACATAGATATTTTACATCTAAAATATGAATATAAACCGTGGTACTTTGTCGCGGTTACATCTCGTTTACGCACCGCGCTTTTAATTATCTATTAATTTCGTGTAATCTGTTCCATTTTCGGGAAAAGAGAGAAATTTTTGCGACTTCGGCACTCGCGCTCTAATTCGCTCTGTCGTTCTTCGCAACTCAAACGGGCAGAAAGTAAAGAAAGTCGCTTATCGCACGTCGTTACATTATGTAAATGTAATCGAAAATTATCTCAATTAACTGTTGCAATTATAACAACTATTTATCGCTGGAAATGTTGCAGACATAATTTATTTCGAGGTTGATTTCGATTAGATTCAATGACATAGATTGTAAAATATCGTTTCGTTGCGGACTAATAATTACTTCTTTACCGCAGATTATGCTTCCGATGCTCGCATTGTGTTTTATATCACCAATTCAAAAGTAATTTATCCATTCTTCCGAATCAAAAATGCAAGTTATTACATCAAGAATTATTTGACGCCAGTCATGGTCGATTAGAAGCTTGATCATTGCAAGTTGTTAGCTTGAGTAATTTGTATGACAGAAAGTCTTGGAAACCGATAACGCAAAAGTTAATAAATTTCGCGTGTTCGCGGTATTTCACATCGCGTACGGGAGTGCTCGAAATTTCGCGCGATCGTTGATTTTCGCGAGTGAGTGTTGTGTAAGTGCAACTAGGAAATCTGAGAGGAGGAGCAGGCCTCGGAGGCATCGGGCAACGGCGGAGAAAGGGTGAGGTAAGTTTCTTACATTTTTATGTTATCTGTTACTTGTGCGAAATAAAGCATCTATTCTGTGTTTTTATTTGATTTAATCAAATGATTCGAACGAGGATTCGAATAAGTGTTAAAGACAAAACCATACGTATACAATTTTGTAAGTTTATATTTAAAAGGAAGACTTTTTCAGTATTCTTTATAATTATTTTAATAAATATCTATTTTAAAAAATATAAAATATAAAGTATATTTAATACAATAATTTCGATTTTATATAATTAGTCTATAATAATCATATACATTTTTGTATTTTTGCAGTTTAATCCATATAGTTAACGATGTACAACTCTGCTGTTGCGAATCGTATCAGTGAGTAACAGATTACTTTTTATTTTAAATTGACGTTGCGCATACAATTACTTCTTTGCATGTGTACAAATAAAAATATACAATGTTCAACTACAAACTGCGCTAATGTCTCTGCAATATCTATATAACATTACACTGCAATATGCAATGTTTCAATGTTGCAACAATGTTGTTGCAAGCTTTTGTGTTGTATGGGTGGAGACGCCGAAGTTGAATTGCCAGTATACCGATTTTGCACGCGTGATTTCGAATAATAATGAGATCCGTGACACTAATTGAAAGGGCTAATAACACGTAAAAACCTGTACTGCGAAAAAATTTATAAAGAGAATGTGGACAGAGCGTAGGATCAACGGACAAAATTGTACCGAAGTCTGGGGAAGAGGGTGATGAATAATGGATGATACGACGTGACCATCTCGCGCCCAGTATGGCCTGTAGGAGTTAGCCGTAATGGTCCGTAAATTGGTAAACCACAGGGACAATGAAATCGGCGTGCTTCGTTCTGTAAACGTTCTGTTATTACGCGTTTTCCTGCCTGTATGATTATGTCAAGCGCAGCAAACTGTTATCAAAATAATTGCAATACAAACCTGAAAGTACAACTTAAATTTATAAGAATATTCAACAAGAGATGATAATGATGTTACAAGATCATTACAGATTTCAATTGAAATTTATGTCCATTAGATATTATGTCGCAAAGTATACGTGTGGTAAAAGGCTACTCCCAGTGTCGTTGTATTTCCAATCGTGCAATAAAATAGGATATTTATTCTACTTTAAGATTAAAGATAAGAAATTACACCGTGTTAGGAGATGGACGTTTCTTTAACTATTATATGAACATCAAATCGACCAAAGTTACCCAGTGAGAAATGATTCGTCGACACGTCAATAGTGTCAAATTCGACGTCAATTAGACATCAATTTGACAGCATCGATGTCGATTCAACATCGTTTCGACATCAATCGACGAGTTGTTTCTCGCTAGGTATGGATATCTAATTTTTATTGCCGGAATTTATGATCTCTAAAACAATTTAATGCTGGTTTTAACTAGCTACCGAAAATATTTTGTGTTCCAAAGGTTTGGTTTCCATAATAAAATTATCGTGTAGCGTAAAGAAGTTTGCAGATTGAAAATAACGACGACTGTTTTGTGCAAAGATTTTGCGGAGAGTAATTCAAACCTTGTGAGACAAAGGCAGAGGTTGTGCGTATAATCATGGTCTTTGTACATAGAACTGCAAATAGATAGGCATGCTACTGTGAGGCCTAACAGGCATGCTACTGGGGAAAATCATCTCCAGGAGGTACACTTTAACTTATCTAATCTGCTGTACAAATAGATGGCATTAGCTCTTAACTTTGCTGCGGACACTTAAAACGCACATCGTGGAAGTTTTAGTGTGAAAACGTTCGAGTTACAAATACTACGCGAGCAAAATATTTATTATTAATTTTTATTTACTTACGACAGAAATTACAAAAAACGTCTCTGTATAAATAAATTTCCATCATGATCGACAAATCTTTATATTTTAACGTTGTATATAATCGTATTTAAGAATGCAATTATTAACAATTGTTGTGCATGAAGCATAACTAATTTAAACTATGCTTCATGCATAAATTATTGTACTTTAATAATTGCATTTTTCTTTGGCGATAGAATCCTTGGAAAAGTGATTTCAATGCAAATGATATGCGAAGGATAGGCATAAATCGATAATTACGAAACAATTATGATTTCCGGTAAGATTCTGCCAATTATTCCACGGCTACTAGTTTCTACCTACTTAAAGCAATGACGGAGCGTAAGCGTAAACGGTATTACACACGATAACCTCAGGCGCTAACAAGTTCAGGCCGATGACTGAACGCGTGCGCGAGCGCGCGTGTCAGATTAGAGAGATAAGTGAATACATAGATGAGTTTCCGGTGCGTGTAAATAACGTAAAACCGGCGAACACGACGTTGCTGTGCGATGGCGCGGAATAAACGATCGAAGAAACGATCGTCCTGTAGTTGTGCCGCGTGGCAAATCGATGAGACAATAACATTTTTCTCATCAAAAAAAACTTACAATTCAATCTGCGGATCCCGACACTTTTGGAGCACTGTGTACACAACGATTACCATTCGATAGCAGCATTTAAATCAATTGGAATGTGCAATGTGTCAGACATGATAATAACACTTTACGGTAGCCGCGTTTGACAAATGAGATAAAAGGTTTATCAAGCGTAGGTTACGTCAACAAGAATTTCCAGCCATATCTCATTAGAGTTTAATACGACCAGCGCTAAAATGGCAGCAATAATTATCCGAGGAAACTTCACTTAAATATATTTCAAATATAATATTTCCATATAAATAAAAAAAAATTTTGTTAACGCTAGAAATTTTGCAGTCTTTCGAAGAGGGGACACGATAATGGGTTCGTTGCGTATTTCTTGCATTATGCTCTTCGCAAAAACATGGAGGATTATAGAAATAATAGAGTCCGCAGGTAGAATCGCGGAACAATGGTCGTGAATTGCCAAACTGTATTAATAACGTATATGTATGTTGTCGCGCATAGGATATGCGGTAGGATAGCTGCATGCATAATCCTGGCTAAACGCAGAATGCATGTATACTGTGCTATATGCATATATTATTGTTGCGTTCACACGTTGCTAAAATCAGGAATCGAATATTTCTTCCTGGTTACACAATATCTAGTGGCGATGTACAGTTTTTATGGCGCACCGTATATCGTACGACTCTTGTTATGCGATCGAGCGTATGTACGACATAAGACGCTGTAGTTTAGGAACAATGGAGCCAGATAAGATCGTGCGCGCGCGCGCGCGCGTATGTGTGCGAAACAGAAGTCGCGGATTAGTCCTAGATATCCTGCGCGTGGGCTTGGGCAGGGTCACGCGGGGTACGGAGTGTAAAAAGTCTCTACGTGGGCTGGCGAGCTTTTCATCACGCAAGTTCATCGGGGCCACGAAGTGAGATCTGGGGAATGCGCACGCTCTGAAGAAATGTCGAGATGGGCCAAGTCGAGAGGAGAGCTACGCGAGAAACCAATGAGAACGCGACCTCTCGCTCTTATCTTCCTTTGTACGTTTCTTCTCTGCGTTCCGTAATCTCAACTTTGTTGCTGCGCCTTCTTTTCCATATAACCGTTCACTGTATTTTCTGCGTAAACTTTAATTTCCTTATTACTTATATTTCTGTTATTCACGTGTATGTAGAATGTAGGTTCGTTGTATCCGTTTCTTCCGATTCCATTCTTAAACGCTGTAGGAAGATGGCGGCTTCTTATTCGGTCTTTTAGTTAAAGATGCAATCCTTCTCTCTTTTCCAATTTACTATCTTTGCTACACCGCCGCGCGATCATCTTTCATTTTCTATTTTTATCCTGACAAGATATCGCTTCTTTTTACCTCTTTCTCCCTCTTCCTTTTTCTTCTTTTCTCGTATACTTCCTTTTCCTTTTCGCCATGTACATTACTTTCCTTCTCCCAGCAATGTTTGTCACCCTTTATTTTTGTCTCAACCTGATAAATGTTATCTTTCTTTCTCTACCTCTTTTGTCGGACAATTCGTCTTACTTTTCTCAAGTCCTTTTCTTTCACCGTAAGGTTATTTCCCTCAACATGTTTCGGCTCTCCATTCATTCTTTTCAAAATCTCTCTGTGGTCTACGGCAATTAAAACGGGGAGCACACACTTTAGCACAGAGTCCCTCATGATGCGAGAGAGAAAGAAATATACTATCTCTGACTCTACATACAGCATATGCATAGAGGGACTCTAACTTTTGCACAAGTGCATAAGCAAATGCATAAGGAAATGGGCCGTTCAAATTCTTTATGCATATGTTTATGCACTTATGCAAAAGTACGTGCTCCCCGCTCAATTCCATAAAACGTAATTCAATAAAATTGTATCGTATATTTTAGGAACAATCGACGTACGAAATCGATATTCGTTACAGATCTCCCTCTTAAATCTTAATCTCGTTGTGATTTATTATATTTATCTCTCTTAACCGCATTACATTACGGTAATATCAATTAAGCAGAAAATGTGGAATTTCATAATTCGATCTTAGTTTCGCTGACGAGTTTATCAGAAATCTGAGAATACTTACTGTGTACAGTTTTTCGCTACTTGTAAGCAAATATGGCAAAGACTGTGGAAGGAGAGAGAACATTTATCTGATATATATTACGTTTATATAACGTGCGCGGAGTCGAAACATACCGTGAAACTCGAGCTAAAGTACTCGGTGTGTTAGGCAGTGAAGTGTAAGTGGATACGTTTTGTGATCTGTTAAAATGCGATGATATCAGCGTTCTTTTACGACGGAGAACGCCGGGGAACTTGGTCAGTTATTCACCGGAATTTGTAAGTCGCGAATATCAAAACGTTAAAGGGCAAATCGTGCAAATTTAAAGAGGCGGACTATATTCCGTACAAGAAAATTAAGTAAATCAGTAAGAATTTTTTTTCATTATAGATAAAACTCGTGTATAAAATTTCCCAAGGAAAAATGATAAGTCAAGATGTCAAGTTGATGTCATATTGTTTCAGCTTAGAATTAGGAATTCAATTTGTTAAAAATAAAATAAGCGGCCTTAAAAATATGATTGTGTCTCATCGAACGCTTTGAAATCAATATTGAATTTTAATTCACATCTAAACAATCAAGTACGTTAATAACAGCTATATGTTGTCGTGTCATAATAAAACTTTTCTTAAACGTGGACAGTCGCGTACAATAGTTAAGGAAACAGCTCTCGTAACGTCTACCGATCTATTTGTGTCAATCATAGGCGCACATTATAGACTTACTACGGGCAGACGTAGTTACAGAAATGAAAAAGATATGAAAAACGCTGAAAGCAACATTAAGATGCACAGAAAATACCTGATGACGGGACTTGAAGGTTGGTAAAGCGAGAGCGTCGGTTGCTAGGGTTGCATCACTGGCTACCATAATGCACTGCGCCCAGCTGACATTACAAAATGGCCGCCCGCAGCTTGGGCGTGGTCGTTTCGTATCAATTAAAGTTTCTGACTCGCAAATTCGCAAATACGTCCCGCGGAATCGTCGAGATCGGGACGGGATTGATATGCGGGAAGACAGCACTGCGGCACGATTTGCACTTGCACCACGAGGAAACGCTTGACCCGACGTGATCGCCGCGGCGCGCGATGTGTATGCCGCCGCTTCCGTGGCAGCCATCTTGGTGGTACTCCCTCCATCATGCGCGCGCGGTCCCCATGTCGCAGCCTCCGTCGCTTCTCTTTTATCTCTCTTTCCCTCCACTCTGCGTCGCGTCTCGTCCGCCCGCCTTTCTGCATCTTCGCAGCGATATTCCGCCGCGACAATCTCTTTCCGTTGATGCGCCATTTAGGAATGCTCTTTTTTTTCCTCATCTCATCAGAGAGCGCGACACGCCATTGTCTCGAACGATCGATATCGTCGGATAATCGTCGCGTACACTCGCCGGTGATTTTTATACTTTTTATTTCGGCAACAGTCTTTATCGTTACGTTTACAGAAATCTCCGTCAAGTCATTCTCGCGGAACGTTGTCCGACATGATGAAGAGTGCAGTAATCTTTTGGGATACTTTTTGAAAAGTTCAAATAAGAAAACGTCGCGGAATGGAATCGTGAGATCCAGATACAAAGTATCCGGGAATAATTCTAGCGAAATAGGGCATTCGAAACGGCGGCACGAGAGATGCCCCTCTACGTAATCTCCCCTATTCCGACCCGCAGCCGCTCGCCTGTATCCCCCATACATCTGTAGGGCCGCTCGTCTCACGGGTACAACGGCGCGACTTTAGTATTGCGGGCATCCCGAACGAAAGTACGGGGGACGTCGGGGCGCGCGTCGCGACGAAAATGAATGAGGACGACAATTTTGAGACTCGCGAAGCGCCGCGGATCGCCGGAATCGGCGGAAAGGCGATCAACAACCGATGCCGGATGACGGGGTCGAAGAGAGGAGGCGGCGGAAAGAAAAGAGGGAGGAAGAGAGAGAGAGAGAAAGAAAGAAGCAGGCGGCTCTTCGGAAACGGTCTGCGGTAAGTGTGAGAGCGTGGTTGCGCGCGCGTGTTCTGTTCGGCGGGTTACAAAGCTGGTTTTCGTCGCGACCAGGCACTCGGCTCGGAGGACCGAGCGCGAGGGAAGTCCGGGGAAGTCCGTCCGGCCATCTTGGCCTGCTCGCAACCGTGTCCCTATCTCTGCCTCGCATATGCGCCTCTCGTTCCTCCGTCGCACGCCGCGCGCCTGCGTATCGCGGGACAGCGCCACTGGATTTCTCCTCCTTCCTCCTCGGCGGCGAGCCGTTTTCTTCTTTCGCCCCTTCGTCGTCTTTTTCCTCTTTTACCTCGCCCATCCTTTGACACGTGCCGCCGCGCCGCGCCGCGCCGATTTCAGCAGAAGTGCGATACTAATGGCGCGATCCGAATCTAAAGCACGCTCTCTGGCTACGGTCAATCTACTTCAAACAATTCCGGATGGAAAATATTTATCTGTAGATTGCAATCTTGAATTTGCGTTACCACCCGCGCGATTTTTTACATCTCCCGACTTTGTTGCGATCAAACGCGCGCTTCGTAACTCAGCTTTTCCATAACGAGGATTTTCCATTGCTTCAACCGTGTAAATTCATACCGCTTGAGTTATGGGACAATAATTTAAGATATTTTCTTCGCGCGTACGCAAAAATGTTATACAACAATACGCTATAAATTCCAATATCAACTGGGGTAACCACTTGGCGGTAAGAGCCGCCACGGACAAATAAGATCCGCTATAAACTTGTCATATTCGACTCGCTAGGAATATTTCATAAATTTATTAATGGCTTTGAACGATGTGCGCGGGGAGTTGAAAAGCTCGCTGGATAATTACTTCGCTTTCACCTACGGCGGACAGAGTAACGCTGTGGATGTGTACACACGATAACGCGACCATTTATTACGTTGCTGATAGTATTCCAATGTCGTTAATTTATCCCATCGCGAGTTGTAAGTTAAATATACGGTGCTTCATTACAAACCGGACTGATTCGATGTGCATTTCAGATAATTAATAAACGATAAAGTAGAATCGTTAAACCGACTATCGCGTTCATGACTGAATGGTTGCTTTACTACTTCGAGTATCAAATGCCATGTGCACAGCTATACTACTTCTTGCAATATAAAGCCGCTGTGGTATTTTGTCATAAGTTCAAAACCCGCTATTATATTCAAATACATATATTGCTTTAAATTTTCAATAAAATCGAAAAGTATAATATGTATATTGATTAGAAAATCAACAAGAAAATTCTAATCATTTCTTCCCGATTTTTATAACTTGTCGCGACCGTTTCTTGCGCGTATAGCAAAATAATTGTTCATTTAATGGTTCAACTTAAATGAAATAAATTAACGAAATTATAAATGTTAAAATTTCCTATTCTTTTCTTATAAAGTAATAAATGCGTTATAATTTTTGCACCCTGGAACATGCAGATAGGATATTTCTGTCTCTTCAGATATAATTAAAAGTGTTCACATATATAATATTTGCAATACATAACGTTCCAATTTAATTCGCTGATGAAAATTTGTTGCTTTTGCTCCACATATATTCGTGTTGCGAAATCGAATGTTATCGGGGCGTGCATCGTAAAACCGGTCCTGTCATATTCTGGTGCCAGTGATAAAAATCGAGATTTCATCTTCTTTTTATTCACGCCATAAAGATTGAATTAAATTTGATACGATTCGAAGTATCCATCGCTTGCTGCCTCTATCTTGTGGGAAAGAAATGGAATCTTGCTTTACACGCGCTACTGAATCACGAAAATATTCAAACAAACCTTAACAAAACGCAGATAAAACATTCAGTACGGTACAATGAATTTTATTATACCGCTACAACCTATAATATTTATGGCTGTTTAATTCATAAATTCGTGCAACAATTTTTATCATCAAGATAGTATAGAAGATATTTCGCGGGCATTGTTTATTGTTGCGAAATTTTCAATTTGAATGTAACGCAAAGATATCACTAATAAAATATTTCACACCTAGTGGGACGTTAAAGCTTCTCCGCAACGCATCTCCGCCATTAACTCCGGACGCCGTGCTCAGACTTACTGCATATTGATCTCATCAATCCTATCTTCCACCTTCCCTTCCCTTCTGTGCCTGTTCTTCCCTTCCCTTCCCTCATATCACAACTGACGCGGGGCTGTAAATTATGTTTGATCGATATTTGGGGGAATGAATGCAACTACGCGAAATTGGATCACGGGAAATTTTAAGAAATAATAGAATTATTTTTATTGTGTACAAAACAGAAATTAACGGGGAAAACAATATACAATTAAGTTATAATAAAATTTAACGGCGCGCATGTATAACGCCACGAATTATCAGGATTGAGGAATGCATAAATATGACACGCCGCTTTCTCAAATAAAGTTAACAACGCTTCGCAATAAATTCCAAGATTACGTCTGAGAATGTTGCCTCACTGTCGGTTAGATTGAAAAGACTAGAAATTATTGGCTTCGATGTCCCATTTATGATTGTCATTTACAATTAGCCTAACAAACTATTATTTCTATCGTGATTTACTGATATAACTTTACGCGTTGTATGATCTGTTGAATGTCGACAATATATTACAATTGCTGGAAAACATATGCACTTGATATTAAAGCGATCTACGTCAAGTATTGTCGCTGCTACACCGATATCTGCTATTTGTAATTTCTTTTTTCTTTCGAAATTATTTTGTTCAATAAAACTTTCCAAGACATTTATTGTCTGGCGTGGCGCTCATTTTTAATCGCGTATCTACATTTTGCTATTATGGCGAAAAGTTATGAGCAAATGTAAATTAAACTTGAAATAAAATGCGAGACAAACATTATGTGTCGTAATATTAATTTGTAGAAACAGATACTAAATAAGAATAAAGACTTATTGTCGCCAGTAAATAATTAACCAATATAGGAAATTAATAATCGACACAACAACAGTTACTAAAATTTATAAAGACAGATATTTTATCGGTAAATTCGAGCTTGCACACGGCTCCGCTGGATACACAGAAATAAAATCGCAGCCGCGCACGCACACGCGTTTAACGTTTTTTTTTCTTCGGGTTTTGCTGGCAGATAATTCCGAGTCAACAGGCAGACTTGATTTTGCGGCGTGAAACATCGCGAATAATCCGTGACGTGGTAACGACGAGAATGGCCAATCTGGTTGCACTTTTATGCGCTGTTTGGCACACGAAACGCACGTCGCGCCTATAAAACGCATAAAGCGTCAGGTATAAGTGGCCGGCGCGCTCTCTCCCAACCGAACCTCTTAAAACGAGCGCGCGCACGCCGCCGCTGCCTTGGCCGGATCCAGTAAAAGTTGCCTTTTGTTTGATAGCCGGCTAAATCGGCCCGGCAACCCCCTAATGCGTCATTACTGTCGGACTTTACTGCTGCCTCGTATCATTTCACTTAGGTATATTGATATGGCAACGAGTTCTCGACCTATCCCAACACCAACGATCTTACCGCACTATCCACGAAGATGTTAGTCACATACCGGGTTTTACATAATTCCCGCTATACGCGCATAAGGAAGCAATTATTTCTTTATGTAGACGAAGATTCCTCTTTTCAGTAACTAACTCGCGAAAATTGTTTATTATACGCCGTTAATCTTCCGTTGCGCGGCTTCAGTTTCCTGTTTACTGGCAATGAATAAGCATTGGTAGGATAAGCACCTGCATATCGAACATTACTTGAAAAAGACGTACGTTTTTGTTATTGCTGCAATGCGATAGAGTAAACTTTATAAAAAAATTAAATAGAAATAAATTGAGTTACATTTTATGTCTTTCAAAATGTTTCGTGAACAATAAGATTGTTCGATAACAATAAGAAGTTCGTTGACGTTAAATTCGAATCGCCAATGATTACAGTTTATCTTTTTTAGTCTATATCAAGAACACAAAGTCCAAATCTATTTCTGTTTTCTGAGTCTGTACCATTTATTAAATTTTAACTACTCTAAAAATTATTGATTAACTTCTGGGCGATGATTTTAATATTGTATTTTTGGTAATGGTAGAAAACACAAGCGCGCGCGAAGCTCTCTCTAAAAATTCGCATGGTTTAACAGCTGTAAATAACACGACTGAAGCATGTCGTATCGCACAAGCGAGACAGCCAATCCGCATCTCGGAAAAGCGACAACAATACTTCGAGACTTTCGACTATCGACTTAACGCGTCTATATAGGAAATAACGTTTGTTATCTCTTAACATTCAATTATGAATTTAAAATTTCACATGATAATTCAAGTGGCTACCTCCATCTGTGCCAGGTCCTAAAGGCGTTTACACTTGTAATTAATTTATATCTTGAAAGGACGGAATTAAGAATTTAGTTAAAATTTAAGATTCTTTAAAAAAATCTTTCTCCAAATTATATTACGTCAGAAACTATGAAACTGTTATTGCATAGTGAAAAGTCAATTTTTATCATCGATAAATAACAAAATATCGAATATAATGCTGTTAATTTAATGTTGCACAAGGTTATTTATTATATGTAAACCATTATGCGCACATGGCATGTTATGCAAAGCTAATATTATTATTGATTATAAAAAGCAGGTGTATAATAAAAATGAATATTTATATAGACGCATCATATCTGTTTCATAAATTGCGCGTTAAAAAAAAGTATTCGCAAGTTGACAAACATTTTTGCGTTTGCGCAGGAACGTTGAAAATGTTTTTTGCATCTGACATTTTTACCGAAATGTTATTGTGAGCGTTCCAGAAGCCGTTGTCACTGATGCACGACGGATAAATTAATGGCCTGTTTGGTGTTCCCAATAGCTCAGCAACCTCATAAGTTTCTCATTTAACAACTGTTTATTTGTCTTGAAGCAGACTTGGCAAATCTATAAATACTTTTAGAACATAAGACGTTTGCATCTGCCTCGTAGCAATTTTTGTTGTAATCTAACTAAGGATTATTTTTTCTCGCGAATGTAATTGATTGTACGATATCAAAGTACACTATTGAATGCGTAAAGTTTGTTTTGATTACAGCAAACTGTAATGTACGCAATTTCCTGTGGTTGTAAACGTCAATCTCTGATCTATGTGGTCGATTATTACGTACGTAAAGTGATTCATAAATATGATACATAAAATGCACGTACAAATACACGTAATGTATATAAACACACAGATGTTAGATATTTCATTTCTCGCGCATTATTTTTTGATGATCGAGTCAATTTTTTAGTAAAAATGTCAAAAGATGCTATTTTGCAATTTTACATCAAATATTTTTGTAGCTAAGTTTTAAATTAAAAATTTATTGAGATAAGTTTCGCGTCCCAAAATTGAAGTGGAGAATATACTTTTATTATGAATTCAGTTCTTTGAAGTTTAAATGCTTCTTCTTTAGACGTTTGCAATTCAGTAGTTGCTTCGATGTTTTTTCGTTAACATTTAACATTTTTATAAAAAATCAACTCTAAACCGTACTATATATAGTAGATATTATTTTTCACCTGATTGTCCAATTATATTGTATACCGCATTATACACGCACCCATTAAAAATTACACCACAATAGAAATATAGAGCCTTATTGTTTCTTATCCATTCAAAACGTTTATCACTTCTCTGATTAAAAATTAACTCTAAACCGCACTACATATAGTAGATATTATTTGTTGACGGATTGTTTAATTAGATTACTGCATTATACACGCACCCACTAAAAATTACACCACAAGAGAAATATAGAGCCTTATTGTTTCTTGTCCGATCAAACGTTTATCACTTCTCGTCGCTGTGTCACTGATGGAGAAAAGTAAAATTTTAGCGATACATGTTAAAGTGTCTTCCTCGAGAAGCACTTCTGCCGATAGTGTTACATACGCGTAGGTCGAAAGAAAACTGGCTTGTGCAGGGTTAACCCCACTAACTCTTCAAACCCACGATCGGATGTTGTCCTGGAGAAAAAAATCTTGAGAAAGAATGGAACAAAGAAACGAGGCTACCTAAGGCAGGCAATTGTGGGGTTTACGAGAACGTATCGGGCATAGAACGCTTCAAGCGATGTTACTACGAGCGCCGTATCCGACGGACCGAAAGACCGATTTCCGACGGACGCGGCCGGATTGATTCTACAAAGCTTGATTCTCTCCACTCCGTTACAGCTTCTATAAACCTATTATTAGAGACAGTCAATGATCCAGCGGCATAAAATATATGATTGTAGACATTTATTGGTGCTATTTAATACAAAATTTTATTTGAGAACAGCTTTTATGGACTAAAGGATTATTTAACAAACTTTAATACATTTCGGCCACTTTGCAAAATACTATCTTGGGAAGTTTGCAAAAATTTATTAAACACGTGTGTTGGAGAATATCAGAATTTCTATGCAAATAGCACTATTTAAAACTATTTTTGGTCCCTCAGGCACGACACGTTACACGTGCCGCACATACGTAACGCATGAGTAACATTTTTAAAAGAATGTTGTGTGTAATAAGATTACATTGAGGCTTGATCTTTGTCAAAGCGATTGTAAAGCTGCTGGTCAGCCAAAGCACAGCGGTCTTGCAAAGGGAGAGGGTCCACAGCTTAACTCTCTCCATTTTTAATTATGAGTTGGGCAAAAGACCCACCGTGGACAATTCTGCCATAAACTCTTCCGTACTGTCACCCCGTTGAATGGATTTTTTTAGCCGAAGCTCCTTTTTTAACAACCCTTGGGAGACTCACGACCCTTAGCCCTTTTTAAATGCGGCGCAGAGATCACCGTGGCAAAAAGTCATACTATTGCAGGAAATGACGGTGGCTATTTTGTCGCGAAGTTAATTGCCAACCTTGGGTATTCTTTGACTATGAAGTTACGACGACGTATTTTTTAAGGTCCTTTTTCGAACACGTAGCCTTTTGCGGCTATGCTGATGGCAAAACAAACGGCAGAAACGCGTAAAGTACGACCCTTCGATGTCCTTGACAGAGATCTGCCCTTCTCTACTTCTTTCTCCGAAGATTCGTTCGATGTTGGATACCTTTTAGCAAGAAAAAATCAGTGGCATTGAAGCTGTATACTGACGGTACAGCGACTGACGTGAGCTGTGTTGTTTCGTATATTTTTATATTTCGTTCGTAGATACGCATAAAAAATTAACACTTTGTTGATTGCAAACTTTCTTAAATTTTTCATCGTAATTGCAAAAGTACACAGAATCGATTGAACAATCAGGTAAAAAAAAATAATATCTACTGTATACATATAGTGCAGTTTAGAGTTGATTATTAATTAAAACGTTAAATGTTAAATGTTACCGAAAAAATTGTTGGCGGGAAGAGGGCCAATGCGAGCCAAACGCAGGTATTCGTGCGAAAATATCCAATATGGAACTTTTTATTGAATTTATAAGTTAATCATCAAACGTTTCGACCCATTTTCGGGTCATTCTCAGCGAGACTATATAGACATAAACATGTTCGGCGCTTAAATACGAAACTGTCATCTCGAGTTGTCGTCTGACGGGTTCAGATAAATCTCCAAATGGTGAAAGCCATAAAGAGAGAGTGAGAAATATAAATTTGACACGCCGAAACTGAAAGAGGACAATCACGATGGGCAGTGAACAACTGAAAAAACGAAAAACCGTCGAAGCAACTACTGAATTACCAACGTCTAAAGAATCTATCTAACGTCTCAAAACACTTGTCGTATGAATATCTATCTATCTATAATACATCTCTTTTCACAGATATGCTATTTTAATTGCAAACTCGCACGGAAAAAAAAAATTAGCTGCTGTAGCTAAATAACTTAGCAAAAAATGGACAGCTAATATTTTTAGTTGTGACAGCAAACCCGTTTGCTGTCGTAGCAAAAATTTTAGCTATCACAACTAAAAATATTAGCTGTCCATTTTTTGCTAAGTTATTTAGCTACAGCAGCTAATTTTTTTTTCCGTGCGCGATAACTGATAACGCAATTACAAATGATCATTATAGTCGATTACAAAGAACGTTGCAGTAACAAATATACTTTGCGAAAGGTAATATTACGAAAGTTTTGTAAAAATGGCAAAGTAATGACATTTCTGTTAATTATTTGATTTAAAAAATCAGTATATTATTTTTTTTGCGACGTGTGAGCTATCTATTAAGTTAGATTTATTTAAATACAATTGTGTGGGGAGACTCTAGTGCTGCAGTTGCACAAGAATAAGGCGCACAATGCAATTGCTCTTTTCAAACATCATCGTAAATTACTCGGGACTTTTATACTATCGGATTAAGACATCTGCACAAAACCGACAGACATACGAGACACATCATACAAACCGTGGAACGTGACGAGAATTATCGGTGGCTAGGGTAACTGTAGTAGCTGTACGAAGGTTTAAACAAGGCAATGATCAATTAAGATTACCGCACCTACATACAGTGAGTATGAAGTTTCATCTCGTGAATATTCCTTCCTCGCGTTGCGAAAGCTGATTTCGACTATAACGAACAAGGTATCGTGATTTTTTTTCCACCTTTCGCATAAATCTGTAAAAATTTTGCATATTTAATCGCGAGCTGGCTGAGAGCATAATTTCGCAGAATTGCCTGGTACGAACGGCCACGTATTATGTTAATTAATACGCCATGGGAGAAAATGTATCGGTATTAATTATTAGTGGTAATGATTGCGTCGCAAAACCGTGGTATCCCACGGGACACCCCGTCGCGTTTATAATTTTACGTTACGTCATGACAACCGTTGTTACTAATTATCTTTAGTAATTTATCAACCTCGATACCGCTGTTGTTCGCGCAAAGTCGACAGCCTAATCTAAAACCCTATCGCTGCTTCATTCAGCGGTTATCTCTCCCACCTCCCTATTCAGCTCGATTTAAAAGATCTTTTTTATCCCGTTTTATTTCCGTTTATCCCTATACGGTCGGACATTTATCTAGAGAAACAGGAATCGTTGCTCCTGCGCGAACAGGTAAATAGGTATCGATAGATGCATAGAGCCTGGTAGAGAGACCGCGGCCATTCGCGTTGTACCCGTCGCTAGGGTGGAGCTTTCCACGGCCGCGGAGGGAGAAAGATAGGGCGGCGGAAGGGAGAGGGTGATAGGGAACGACGGGGATGAAAGAGAGAGAAAGGCGCAGCGGCGCGGTCCATAACGCGTGGCAGTAACTAACCGGATTCCGGTGGGCTATGCGCGGCAGCACCATCGCCCCATACGGCGTAGAATATGGGGAATCTATGGGCTCATATCCACGACCCAAACTGTACACTAGCCAAATGGACGCGGCAATAACGGCCCGTTAACGCTAATTCGCGGAATTCTGATTGACGACGGCCGCAGGGAACGGGTGCGCCCCTCAATTTCTGCCTCTCCCGCAGCATTCTATGTCCGCCTCTCTGCTGCTCTCCGGCTGTGCGTTACTCGTCTCTCTTTCTCTCTCTCTCTCTCCCTTATTTCATTCTCTAGGTTACATGAACTCCCCCGCCTATCATTTCAATGGCGCCAGTGACTTTAGAAATATCGGCACAATGTATATACTTCAAAAATATGTACGAAAGAATCCGATACTTTCGAGTAGCGAAATAATACAAAATCATTTCTATAGAGACCTTGTGACAGCCTTGTGTAGAAATTCTATTAGTTTAAGGGCCGTTTTAAGAGAATTATAACACTTACAACGTCCGAAAGTATTTTCAATTTTGTATGCAATACCTCCAATAAATACGCGGGGAAACTTTATACAAGACTGCGTTTCTCACTGATCGGAGAGAGCGAGCGCGATTCCACCAATAATTGCTTTGACGCCACTGCATTTTACCCTTTCCTCTCTCGATATTCGCTCGGGGTCTCCTCTCCGTTCTATATGGATTTTCTCTCTTCATCTCGTACACGCGGTTGATCCGCGTCTGCCTCGCCGACCGCCATGAATTTGTAATACGAGCTCAAACACCGACCGGCCCTCGCAAACGCCATCCCCAAAGAGTGGGCAATCGCACACGTGGGCGTGTGCAGCGAACAAATGTGACGAGACACAAATCTATTGACATGTAATAACTTGACCGTCACGACGTGGCCTCCGCGAGAGGGTTCGAACTGTCCGATTCTGACTCCTTTGTCTCTTCCCGGCGACGAATTCAGATTCCCGACCGTCCTCCAAGACTGTCTCTTTCTTTTTCAATTATTTCCTGTCATTTTGTTGTTCCTCTCAGTCTTCTATATCAAGACACCCGACATACCTTTCATTAGCCTCGCGAATTTTTAATTACGCCTTGTGATACACTTTTTTCGGGATTCTTTTATCATTAATGAAGATCTCGATTCGATTATACAAAGGTATAGTTCAGTTTCAAAAGTAATTAATTCTGTTAGAATTATATAATGGGCGAAATAAAAATCTGTCGACACACCGTATCTTCGCGTCAATTATAAACGGTTGCGGGTATTTATTTATAGAGATTCGCCAATAGATACACGCACTGCCGCTCTCCTCAAACAACGAGACGTGTCTTTTTGATTCGATGAGATCATCATTTTGATTACATTCCTGAGTAAAACCCATCGTAACGAGCGTTGCGTGCGTCCGGACCTTCCAATTAAAGCCGCGCGCTTGCCGCATTTCATCGTTTATTTATAGATGCACAGTTATAGCACGCACGCTTTTGCCGTCGGATGCTCACCCTCGTAAACGTGTCGACGTTTCGGAAAATGCATGGCCGCCAGAATTTGCTAAGAGCATAAAATTACGTTTGCACTCCTTTCACTTTACCACTCGGCACTCTAAGGGTGATGTGTCCGTCTAAAATTAATACGAAAATAGTGTTAGATCAATGTCAATTAAATAAAGTGTTCGCCACAATGCTCGAAGGCGACATAATACCCAGAGGAAACTTGCGTAAGCAAACCAAATTATCTCGGGTAACTTTAAATAATTACGAGACGAGAAAGAGAGATGCGATTGAAGGTAAAAAACCAACTTTTGAAGTTATGAAAGAAGAATCTCTTTCAAATGTCATCGAAAATCGTCACTCACGTTTATTTTATAGTTTAAAAATACTCAAATCTTATACGTGTATACATAAATATCTGTATTCTAATTTAGTCTCTTATATTAATTACACGGACAATTAATATTTATCCTATATAGATGCAAAATTAAATATTACATGTGCCCGGGTAGATTTTCTTAAATAATTACTCTCTAAAGCTTTTGGAGTGAAAACAGGGCCGTGGAGTAAAATTCAATAAAATAATCATTCTATTGAAGTAAATATTTTCTCCACTGGAGTGAATATTTCGCTCCGTGGTTCCGTTTCCACTCCAAAAACTTTGGAAAGTACATTAAACTCGATAGCGCAATATAAAAGATTCATCTTGATACAGATGAATCAGTGAGTCGGTGAGATTTGCGCCTGCCCTCTCCCCCCCAACGATTATTTTGCGATTGCCGCCGGCTGCAGATTAGAACTGCCATTTTGGTAGTAACGTCGGTCGCTAACCCTGTAATATCGCAGGATAAGAGACTGGACCCAATTAAATAGCCAGTAACAACGATTGTTCCACCGCTCTGCCTTCCTTTTCTTTCTTCGGGAATTTTCACATGTACGAGATTTATTCATACAACTGCAGCGATAATATTTTATTTAAGTAGTTAATCGTACACGCACGTCGCGTGTATTATATATTTAATCCTTTTAGCGTACTGTTACGCGTGAATATTTGAAACACTGTAACGAGAACTTTTATTGTTTAACTTTTTTTTAATTTGCTGTTATCCCTTGATTCAAGCGCGACAATGCAGTCGATTTACGTGACCGTTTAATTCGTGGGGAAAACGTTGCTTGAACCGCAAATAAATCGTCCGGTAATCAAGCCTAGCCGCTTTCATAGCTTGTAAGAGCACTTGAGGCTCCACTTATGGGTTAACGTGGCTGGCCAGGTATATTTTTACATCGGTATCTGAAGAGCAATAGAGTTATTCACATCGCGATACGGCACGCATATTATGTCAAAAGCATTTGCATTAAAACATTGGAAACCGGCAAGATATACTGCGGATTCAATCTTTATTTTCAATTTACGCGCCGTTATCCTTGAATGCTATCTTTCTAAATCAATGTCGCTCGAATTTATTGCACGTATCTTGTCGCTAAGAAAGCGCCTCGTAAATCCTTCGCTTTCCTGTTATACCCGTAATATAATTAAGCACGATAAACCTACGCTAATTAAGATAGAACTTGTCGAGTTGTAGTGATATGAAAAATAACGTATCAGATAGCGAGTACGCGCGTAATGACGTGGACGATACGAACTCGCTGATCGCAATATTACCTATGTAAATGCCTACTAGTGGTGTGTGCACAAAGGACATTTCGCAGTAGCTTAGGTAGACACGATTACAGATGGTTCATTAACATTTCTTGCCTGTTACCGTCGGTGTAATGGATATTAAATTATGTATTTTATGAACTTCGATACGGCCCGTAGTGGAGGTACAAATGTTACACGACGACTGAGTGTACGGTCCTATGACCTACACGATACGCCGTTTCTTTTCCTATCCCTTCCATGAGATTGCGTAAAATATTACATCTATTCTGAGCTTACGCACTTCAAAGTGTTCTGCAAGTAATAATAAAGTAGCGATCGTCTCAATTTCTCGCAGCTCGGCAGAGAATAAATAATATTTATTTTGCGTTGTGGTAAAATTAGTGATTAACACACGGAAAAAAGTGTAGCTGCCGTAGGCTAAAAACTGCGCGTGGTAACCAAATTTCAGTTGTAAAATATGGACAGCTAATATTTAGTTGTGGTAGCCAATATTTTGCTACTGTGCCCGTTGTATTAGGTGCGACAACAAACCGTTTGCTATCGTTTAGAAATTTATAGTTATGGTAGCAAAATATTTTTTGCAAATCATGATTAGCTACACGGAGAGAATTTTCCCTTAAAATTTACCCCGAAAATCGCGTAATCGTGGGACAACATGGCATTTTGAAGAACTCAACATTTTACTAGTAAAATTTCAAAAACTCTCATAAAACTCTTTGAAATGCCGTGTTGTCCCACGATTACAATATTTTCAGGATGAATATTAAAAGAAAATTCTCTCCGTTTGCTACCGAACGGTAGCAAAAATCTTTTTTTCAGTGTACGTCGGATTTTAATGTCTACATTTAATCTTGTATTGTCGAAGTTTGGGTCATTACGTTTATTAACTTCGTCCCCGGGTAAAGAATACTTGTGATCTAAGCGAAAAAAAATATCAATGCCAGTAAAATGCTAATGTTAACGCGAGCGGGGCGTCTTGCAGTTGCAGACGATAAATTATTTCGGAGAGGCTTCCGAGCAGACCAAAGTGCTCTGGTCTACTATAGCTAACAAACGATACCGTCAATTCCATTTGAAGTCGCTTTACTCGGGTCGCATCAAACGATCTCAACAGCGTCGCGTAAGAGCGCCACGAAATCAGATATCTATGCAAAACTATCCTACACACACGCATTATACACATATGTCATAAATGCACACACATACGCGCGTGTATACCTGGAAGCACGAGTGAGATCCTCGGGAAGATAAAAGGAAGAAAATCAGCGGTGCACGTGCAGGCGAGCCAACTCCGTGCCTCGTACTTCTTGTCGTGCGCTGGCCCACGTTGCTCGAATGCATTAATCACTTCGATGGCAATGCATGAACATGCATTACGCTGCCCTTTACCACACCGAACTTCTCTCCCCCCCTCTCTCTCTCTCTCTCTCTTTGCGTATAGTCACGCGGGGCACGAAGATATAAATCTCTAAGATATTATTCCCGAAAAGTGAATGTCTCCCTGTGACCATACATAGATTGAAATTATTCGTCCAAGTTTTTGAGCTATCTTGGCCCATTGTAATTGTACGAAATGTTAACACGTAGACGATGATATGGTAGCGTCTGGCTACGCTGAAGCAGTCGAGAAATCGGAAATTGGCAACCATTTGCAACCGCTTAGCAACGGTGTGAATCATATTGCGGATATCCTCAAGAGTAGAGGAACCGGCTGTCCCTGCTCGGTACATCTTCCGTGAAATTTAATTGCTAGCATTATGCGAAACAACGGAGCGTCTTGCGACTGGTGTGATGCCAGACGCTTGATACAGTGCCGGCGACAAAATGCAACGGCTCCGGAATGAATAATTCAAGTCACCATGGCGGTGTGTTACGCGCCGAGAGCTCTGCTCTCGTGCGAGAACGTCGGGCATTCCTGCACGCATTTGCTCCACGCGATTATAAATCTCGAGACCGCGGGATTATAGCGAATGTTATGCACCAATGAGGACGCGGGATGAGATACGCGACCTTGCTTTATTATATTCTGCTTTGTCGTCAGTCGCTTACCCTCAGCAGCTCCTCCATTTTTACTGCTGTAAAAGCGCAAAGCCGCGAAAATTATTTTTGCGTTTGAACGTGGCAAATTCTTTAAACAAATATGCCACTGTCACTTCTAGGAAAGTCTATTTTTACTACAGTTGAGACGCCCGAGAACTTTACTTTATTAACAACTTTGTGGTAACATTTTTTAATTTTAATTTTAATTACAAAGTTTTTGCTCTTATTTGAAATAAAAATGAGCGTCTTATTGAAAATCTATGGTAATTTATATAATAATTAGTTGATAATCGATTTATTGTATTGGAGAATTACATAGATGTGAAGAAAAAAGCAGGCTAATTGTAAGATGTAGCGCGCACACAAGTCTATATGGAAAGATCAATAACTGGTGAGAATTATGACCTTTATCGAGCGCGATGATGGAGCTTTAATAATTTATTTGGTGCTCAAGGTGCGCATTTATGCCGGAATATTAATTTATTATATTGCCGCGAATATTCATCTTGTATCCACATTCTCGTGAAATGTGAAATTAATTATCTAAATTGATTACCTACTTAAATCTGCGATAAAGTAACACCTGCCTTAACGAGTCATAAAACTTACACTTCGTCAGGTACGTGTTCAAAAATTAGACTCGCACTTCCGTGAGTATTGCACATTCGCTGCTCATGGAGTCACGTTATTCCTGGACATGTTTAATTTACATGAAATCCAACCACTACCGATTCGACAGTGCGAAGAGAAGTGTTTTGGAGAACATTTCTACACCGAATACTTTCGTTGAATATTAAATATCGCAAACGTCGCAAAGTTGAAACGAAATAGTTTTGTACGTGGAGTTAAATTAAGATAACATAACTTGTTGCTATGACACGAGAAAGCGACTGAACAAACTGTACACCGGGCAAATTAACTCTTGTTAATTGCGGCTCCACGGACAGAATGTTCGGCCGATGTGCACATTGTTGTTGACCGACACTCAAAAGTCAAAAGCTTAAAGTAGTGCACGCGCTCAGAGGCGCGCATTGAACACGAGTGTATCAACAACCCTGAAGCAATTCTCCTTAATAAATAATGGAGTCGCAGTGGTTGCTCTCAAGGATAAATCGAGCGGGGCAGGCTCATCCGTCTGCGACGGCAGACACGAAAACGTATACAGGCGTTAGCTATACGTACAGCAAGGAGGTGAACGCTTGACGCTGTTTATGGTGGTTCGTTATACACTGACGAGGTGCGCGAGGTTATATTAAGGTGGTGGATACGCGACCACGATATCTAAGAGGGGCAGTAGCGATCGTAATTCACGGCGGACCGGTGCGTTCCCTCGCGCCGTTCTTGGCCGAGGTGACACACCGGTGTGTTGGTACCTGGTTCGCGTTGGTCGAAGGTAAGCCCGGATCATATTCTTAACGAGAGTGCTTTACGATCCGAAGGCCCTTTATCTACGGTGGTGTTGTTGGCGTTATCCAAACCGAAAGAAAGTAAGGAAGACGGCGGACGAGAGAAAGAGAGGAGTTGGTAAGGTGGCCGTGATGTATCTCGCACTTAGCTGTCCCATGCCACGCCATGGTCGGTTAGGCCCGACCTCACGCTTTGTCACGGCATCACGTTGCCGTGTACGCCGTGTTCAAGATCTTGTCCGTTAGTAATTGTCATCACCGCATGTACATATGTAGAAAAGAAGGAAATTGCGACGAGCTTACCCAAGGATACCCACTCGATATACGACGTTTGCTCGTTATAGAAATAGATTCGTCTAATAAGAAAGGATAAAATTCGTTGTTTCCCCCCGGTAATTTCCAAAGCATTACGAACAAGAATGAAAACTAGTGCTGAAAAGAGTGTTATAGTTTTAACTAAAAAAATTCAAACAATTTTGTCTGCGTTAGTACTTTTTGTTTCTTCCGTGGTAACAGGTTTTTAAATGATAAATTTATTACGGCAACTATTCTCTTTTCATATTTTTTTAAAATTATTAGTCGAATGACTGGTTAATTCAACCGCTTCAAAAGAACAGTCCCTTCAGTGTCGTAGACATATGACATTTTCTCAGGCGTACGGTCCATACAGTGGAGACATTGTTCCGCAGATTGCGAGCCATGTAAGAGACAGCAGCTTATTTCAGAGTGACTCTATCATCTCGTTTTTCCTCCTGTTACAGTTTTAATCATGCGTTCTTTGTACACTTGTTGTCCATTTATTAAGTTAATGCTAAGCTATATTTTTTTTCGGAGGAATATGGACTAAAGAGCCGCGACAGGATGTTAGTGTCTAAATATTACTTGTTTTAAATTTATTGCGAAAAATATTACTTCAGCCAGGGTTTGAACCTGAACCTCCCTCTTACTAGGTTCAAACCTGGTGGCTGAGGATATTTTTCGCAATAAATTTAAAACAAGTAATATGTAGACACGAACTTCCAGTCGCGGCTCTTTAGTCTTTGTTCCTTCGAGTTTGTGCTTACCACAGTAGAGCCTTATAAATTTTATCAATTTGATATATTTTTCTCTGATGATCTTAAATGTACACAATGAAGCATTTGATAATGGCGATTATAATTTCTATTCCCAGATTAAAATATTGCACATCGCTGAGTATTTTCTCAATGATTAGGAGGCACGTTAATTCGATTATCTATGCTGGATGTTATCCCTGACTTATCAATTTATCTTCCTCGGCCACTTATTCAAATGCGAAGTTCGCTCGCGAAACGATAGGATAAAGAGATAATTGAATACAACGACGTACAAGTACGTCGTTATTACAGTCATACGTAAATGAGGCGATTATACGACGTTTATGCGAAACACGATCGGAAGCGCATTGGAAGTAGCTTTCGTCAGTATTCACCTACTGCAACGTATCCTCGTGCGCATCATGCGCGGTGCAAGGGCCGTGAGAGCCGTTAACGCTCTGCTCGTAAATATACTCGCATTTCGAGAAACGTCAGGATATTTGCGAACGAGGCTCTCATAACTTAAAGCTCGGCCAAGCAAGCAGCCTAGAAAATTTGAATTTCTTCTCCTTTTACGCGTGCGAGAGGTATCGCCAGAAGATCATTCACCCTCTACACGTGCATGCGGATAAGATCCTATGAATACATACCTAACGTTAGCTGATTTGCATATACCAGAGAAACCTATCGCGTATATAGTGTATACATACACACATATATACGCGGTGTTTCACAATCCGAGTCGTTAACTTGAATGGCAATGTTCCAGAAGCCAACTTATACAAATGAAAATCCTCGCGTCAGCTGTCGACAGTGATAATTTTTCAGTGAGAGGCGTGCAAAGTTGACGAATTAAGTGTCTCGTAGCTGGCGTGTTACAGTTTCATTTAGCCACCCGCGTGAAACACCGCTCGTTGACGCTCCGTTATAATGGAATAATTTCAGAGCACCCTGTATGCATTTTCGAAGCAACCTACGTACGAGCGCTGGACCGAGAGAACATCGCTCACGGCGCTCCCTTAGTCCTAAAGCGCTATGTTACAGGGGTTGCGAGGCACTTACTTCGTTCTCGTACTCTTGTACCTTCGTTATCCACTCCCCATTTATCCTTCGCGCGCTCCTCGCGTATGTGCACGCTATCCTCTTCCTTCTCGGTGTAATCGGAGAGCTGCGAGCGTCATTACGCCGGGCCAGCTGAAAACGGAATTGGCGGGACTGCGGTCGAGATAGTCCGCCGTAGCGGGGTGTCACTCTCTTTAGATATGGCGAACAATCCCCGGTTTTATGAAAATTCAAAGAGAACGGACCTGTTGAATACGCGAAAAGTTCGGCCGTCAAATCCCACCAACTTTCCTAGAGCTAATCGCGAATAGACGGCACTTCCTTTGTAGTTCCAAGAGCCCTAATATGCATTTCGACTGCAAAGTAGAATGAAAGAATAAGAAACAGAATGGTACGTCGTGTAAGAACTTTGAAATAGTTGGAACGCCTCTCGCAAGTTATGCGTCCAGGAGATTGGGCGCTTTTTCACAATTATAAAATCCTAAATGCGCGATAGCGCGGATAATTTCGCGATGGCACATTTTATCCCGGGGCGTGTCTGGCAGTTCGGTGTCGTGCGAGACAAGCCGTTGCTCAGGTGTGAACTTATATTTTTACGGCGCGATCGCAACGTCAGTGACGAACAGGACTGCGTTCGGAGTTATTTTCTAATGCTGACTACCGCTCTGTTGGTTTACGAGGCAATAAAATCCACGTCACAATACTGGAAGTCGTCTCGCGCGATGGGTCGATGCATTACTGGTGCAAACGCCACCACTTCACATGACGGATTCACACAGGTCGTAAAATTAAAGACCTGAACAAATTTACGACCATTTCAAATGCCGCAGGATTTAGGATTTTACTCGCGCCTTCCTTGTAGCTACTGAGAGATAATTTAACGCCATCAAAATCTCATCAAACTCTTTTATGCATCCCTTTCAGTAATAATACAACACGTGGGATAAATAATGATTATTTCGATCAGATAATTTACATAATTCAAATAGAAAATGTTGTAAGAAAAATATTAAATACGAACGAAAAGAATGTTACATTTTTCTCAACAAGCTTGAGTACGATAATAATTTTTAAATATGCTTGAGCTTATGTGTTTCAAAAATGTGTTCTAAATTGTAATAAGCAATGCTCCTGTCCGTTTACCGAGAATCTGTGAAAATTATTCTTGCATTCTCTTAGCATACTTATAACGGCGATAAAATGCCGCTCGCCCAGAATTAGAATAGACTTGTCACGTCTTATTAAAATTTAAATTAAGCAGAGAGGGAGAGAGAGAAGGAGAGAGAGAGAGAGAGAGAGATAGTTTTCAAGGAGAGAATGTAAGCGATTGAGATCAAGAAAGCAGGGATGGTGGTGCATTCAGGCATTATGGCTGCCGCTCCTCGAGTTTGGAGGGTCCGCGATGAACGGCTAGCAAGGATGTAGAAGGCTCCAGCACAGTTGGAGGGGAGTTGCGGATCGAGAACATCCATCTTCCCCCGCTACTCGACCCATCCCCTATCCCCCATGCTCTGCCCTCAGCGATGTGCAGGGTTCACCGTACCGGCATACATCTCCTGTCCAAGTCCCCCTTCGTCTTCTCCTTTACTTAAGTTAACTTTATACTCCTTCCGTCTCTTTCTCGGCTCTCTCTCGCCAGACCCCTTTTTTCTTGCGATACTCTCCTGCCTTTAAGAACGAAAGGCGAGCTACGAAACAAGCATCGCCGAAGAAAACACAAACTTAATCCTACACGTGATTCATCTGGGCGACCATAGATCTGGATTATCTCCCATCATCTGCATCTTTACGAGTGTCTACTCTGTCCTGATTGCGCGTATTCCACACGCAGCGTAGGAAGTAACACCGCCGAGGGGATAAGTCGGCGAAAGAGTCTGCAATATTAGTTTGGAATTGTGTGCGAACCGATGAAAATGCTTGTTAAGCATAAAGCTTTATTGCCAGCTTGCTCAACATCTCTGATGAATGTCCGTCGTATGACTTATTTACGCAGAAATCGCTGAAGAAAGAGGAAGCTACGGAAGCCGATAAAGGGCTCGCTGTATCGATATTAATGGGAAAAGTGTCGGGCAAGTAGCTAAGTATTCCTGGTAGCGGTAATATTATGAGAAACGACGGTTTAAGATTACTATCGAACAACGAATGAGCCTTGAACATAGACCGCGTGACAGAGGGCATGATTCTCTATATCGTTAGCTCGAACATAACTGGTTGTATAATCGATGCTTTTTGTTACACAGTGCCTGTGGTTTGGGTAAAGCGAAATTGTTACTTGAAGGAAAAGAAACGCGACGGCTCTTCGTCTTTTCACTCCTTCTCGCTTCTTTTTTTTCCTTCTGTTTCTTAGCACTTCCGCCCGTAAATTGCCCGCCGCCGCAGTTCCTCGAACGCGGTCTTCATCCCGCAGCGAGGCTAAATACCGTTCAAAGCCCAATTCTTTCACCTGCCGCGATAATGATCTCTGATTAATTCGCGACTGGACGTCGGAGTTATACGTCGATCGACTATCCGCAAATTACCTATTCATCGCGTAATAGCAGCGACGTGCTCCGGGACTACGTGATGGTGTTCTTTTCTTTCTATCCTTTTCCTTCGTATTTCCCACTTATTTCCTTACCGATCATGCACCTTCCATGCTATCTTTTCATTCTTTTATCTACTACTTCTTGTGCTCTGCATTTTTATTTTAAAAACAAAGATTCAATAATATATACGAGCCTTTATCGAGCGTCTTCAAATGCATTTAACACTTACAATTAGAGGAAAGTCCCCCATTACGAGATAGGCTCCTAATATGAGACAGCAGAGTTTCTGCTAAATTAATAGGCATCATCTGTTGATTCCACCATGAGCTGTTGCTCTTGGAGTAAAATTTGTTTAGCGGAAAATTGATTGTAAGATCGTGTGATCGTTGCGCAAAAAAATTTGCGATTGAATTCGGACTCTTTATTTCCGTTTCTTCATTTGCTCATGTATTCGTGTAAATGTTCACTTGTAAAGATTCTATTTACTCGAAAAAATATTTGCGAAGACATCATAAGATTTCAAACGTACGACTGAAAATTAATTTTATTAATTATCTGTAAATGCATAACACGTACATGTACGTATATATACGTATATTAAAAATGATTAGCATGCATCAAAGCGTATTGTTATTTTCCAGTTGGTTTTCCACTTGCAATAGGTGCAGTTTAGTCAACATTCGGAAGCCATACCATTTTATCACGGCCATTCAAACCCCATTAGCCGTGCAGTAGAGATACCGCACATGTCTATATATATGTATATATGCCTAGTCTGCACCCAGCTTTTCTACCGGGTGATCAAATAAATATTCTGATTACGCAATAAAATAATTAGTTTGACTCTTGAGTTTTAATCCTTGGTGTGCAAATACAATTTGACTTAATTATTGTTTCAACGGTGTTATCTACTCATTTCATATTCGACTAATATTTTAACGATTTTAACATATTTTAAGATACAAGTAAGTTATACATTTATAGAATTTATTGTCGAAATTATCACAACGGGTTATAATTGAAGTATTATATTACATCTGATAGATATCTCACTTTTATCTACGAAATATATTTTTATTGCATCTTTAGTGAAGAGGAAAAGAGCAAGTGTACTTATTGGCGTCGTCAAAATTGTTTCTTTACATAATCGTAACATTGGTTTGTAATAATGACATAAGCACGTTGTAAATATAATTTAATTTAGTAACAAGGTATCGGTAAATCAAGTATTTCAAAATGTATGAAGCGCTCGTGTACCGTTAAATTCTTAATATGAAATCTGATATCATCAATCTCCTCGTGATTTCACGATAATCAAGCCAACAATTTTTTGGGTTTATATTATACAAGTGCCAAAAATAATATTGGCTACGTACAAGTCAGAAACTTTGGCATCAGCCATGATACTATGGCGATGGTAATGGGAAGCCCAGGCAGGAGTGGGGCCGACTGCTCAAGGCCGACTTGTTGGTTGCCTAAAGCGGACCCAAAGTGGGGTCTTCGTTCGGAGTAGGGATTCCACATGTCTCTTCCTCTCTCTATCTATCTCTTTTTCCTTTAAGTGCCATAACAGAGACCAGCATGCGTTAAAAGCTGGTTGCGTGTGGTTACCACCAAGGAATGCATCGTCCGCCGATTGGTAGCACCAAAGGCTCGAAGATAGAATTACAATAGCAGTTATTGAACATGCACAAGCATGTTACATTATATCCACAACTATTTCGCTTTCGCGTGCTATGTCTTTAGAAATTTTTAATTTACAAGTCGCTTATCTCCCCTCTTGTTCTTATCTCTGCGTCAATTAATTTTTTATGAAAAGAATATTTTGTACATAGAAATATGTGCAAATTGCAAGAAAGACGATGGAATTAAAAAATTATTCATACATACATTCGTATATACGTACATACCGTATGCAATATACTAAAATTATATATTATAAAATGTTAATAATTATACATACATATAGTTAATAATGCGTACTCTATTGCATTGACGAAACTTGTGTTCGCGAGATAATGGCGTAATTTTAGCGCTGCTTCCTCACTTGGCGCAGATATTCGGCAGAATCTCGACCCGCGATTGTCTCGAGAGCCCAACGACTGCGGTTTAGGAAATAGTGTAGGATCGTAAGGAGAATTAGGCGTCTGAAATAGCAAGGCACGTAGCTCCTTAACGACGTCTCGAAAAGTTCGTGATTTTACCGAAACTGCCGAAACAATCAATGAAAGAAGCGCACAAAGTGAACTAATCTCTGCTTTATATCAGACGACATACAAATGATACTAATTATTAGAAAATTACATTTTTGTTAATCTTAAATAACAAAAGAAATTGCAAGTATAGTTATCAATTTAAATGACATTAACAGTGTTAATTGCTAGTCGAAAACATTATTTAACTAAAGCTTCAGTGAAATATTATTTGTCTATTTTATGTTTTAACAGTAAAATACAGTATCGGAAAGATTTTAAGATATCAATAAATATATTGCAATCGTCTATCTATATGAAAAACATTAGCTTTATCGAAACAATAAATTGTACAATTAATGTTGCAATAATTATTTCTAAAAAGAAAAAATATTCGATTTAATTCCAAAAATGTATAAAATGTTTCTTTGCTTCCGTTGATATAAAGATAATATTACTCTTCTGTTCTGTCTGCGGATATTGTAAGGCACTTCCTTCCGGATAGGCCATTAATTCAATGCCCAAGCTATACTTGTCAGACCAACCGACGAGGGATTGAAACGCTTCGGCGGTCACTCGTCGTCTCGAAGATCGAGCGAAAGGGAAGAGAGGAAAGCCTTTTCTCCCGCCGGAAGCTAGACACCCCGAGGTCTCCATTTCTATCGACATACGACGACGTGCCACGTCAGCGCGGATCGTCCGCCCTTCTCTGGCTTTTCGTCAGTTCAAGCGCCCGCTCTGATATTTATTTTCATCGTCGGTTCCGTCAACGCTAGCTTGACATAGACGCGGGTGCTCTAGATCTACAAGACACTTGGAACCCATCTTGGTACCGATCAAACATATAGATCCATCGACCGATCCAATATCTAAAGAGCCTCGGTATCTCTAGCAATGAGATATTCGGAATACTAGCTTATGTATTCACAGATGAAAAGATATCGCGAGAAAATATATTAAACCGGAACATCGGAGAAAATTATGGAATGTTATTCAGTAAAATCTTCCTTTTTCTCTTATACATATAGGAAGGAATTGTCTACGCGGAAAGACGTTTACACAATACACTTTTATAAGAATGTTTTAAAATTATTTACAGTTAAATATACAAGACAAATTTTTATAATTAAATAAAGCACTGGAAAATAGTGCAAAACATAAATCATAAATAAAGTATTGATATTTAGAGATTATTAAACGATTCTTTTGTGTATGCAAAATGAGTTACAGCAGCAAAGGGTGTAAAAATTAAGTTCGGGGCGAAAATAACGTATTCGTATTAAAAATGGGCGTGTCGCAGCGGACATACCAAAGGTTCATTGCACCGTTTGCCGGCGTGATCGCCATTTACCACGAAATTACAGACCGATCGATCCACGAGCAAGTCGATCGAGAGCGTTGATTAATATCGTAAGGTTATCTTTAGGACGAAAACTGTTCGTGGCGTTCAACAGGCAGGGGCCGCGCATAACGATTTTCTCAATTGCTCTCAAAAACATGTTTGACAATCTTTATCAGTCTGCAACATCTCGAGATACAATCTAATCTTAGGACTTAATCTTAATTTGAACCCCTTCATCTTAAAGATCTTCAAGAAATATTTATCTCCGGTGTAACGTAAGATACAATCATGTCGAATTTATTTAAAGCTATTGGTTTTATATTAATGCTTTATTTAAGTACAGTAACGAGTTAATTACAAGATATTTCATGAAAAAATAAAACAACTTCCATGCTCTTTTTCTTCTTGGTTGTGTATTATTTTTCAGGATCTTTATTTGTTCGCTGTCAAACAAAATTCGACAATAATTTTTGCAATGTTTTCGCAACGTCTTTCTCATATATTTAAACTTAATGCGCCGTTTAAATATCGTTAAAATGACCACATTCGAAAGAGTTTTATAACACACTGCTTTTACTTCATTCAATGCATACAAAACATTTGCTATGGGACATTAGGCACGTTGCTGGATCATATTTCGCACGGATTAGGTATACAGAGAGACGTGGATGTCGGAAAATCTCAAGCCGCGCAAGTGTTTCGAAAATTTTCTTCGGGCCATCAGTCTCGGGTATAAAAGAGCATCCGTGGTATGAGAGTGGTGGGCGGCGGCGGAAGGTGGTATTTGCGCGGGCCAAACGACCTAAATAGAGAACAAACAGCGAGGGCGCAGAGAGAGAGAGAGAGAGAGAGGGGGGGGAGAGAGGGAATAACGCGAGAGAAAAAGGAAGGAGAAGGACATTGATAGCGCACAGGGAGACGAAGGGTAAAGGGCGAGAGAAAAGGGAGGAAATGGCGCGCGTTACGGAGAAATGGCGCGGAAACTGGGGATAGTGACGGGCAATGGGCGACGGTCGACTCCTCTAACCGAACGAAAACTTGAATCGGAGGAGATCGTGGGAGGACAACCACTCCCCGCGCGATCTCCGCGCAAACCGTACCACAGCGGTACATACCATGGAAGGAGGACAAAGGAGGAAACGAGCTGGGATACCTTACGAACAAGGGAACCGCGGAAGGGACCGAGGGAGGCCCGGCGAGCGGAGACCATGTGAACGCGAAGAAAGAGACCGTCGCGCTCTCTTCTCGACTCCCGGTCCCTTTCTTTACCTTTCTTTCCCTTTCTTCGCTACTTCAACTGCGCGCGGAAACCGTTCGCGGGATTAAACTGACTTCGCCGACCTGCTGACGGCCTCCGGAATTCCTATCGCGAGGGCCAGTAAAGACCTTCTGCTCTTAATGGACCGCAAGTAACGAACCTCGCTGTTTTGTAGCTGGCAATTCGACCTTGAGATTAATACAATCGGTTGTCGTTAATCCGCCCAGCTCCAACTGCTCGTATCTCTCTGGTATGAATTTTGCACGTAAGTCTTTTTCTTTATGTCGTCGCCTCAGTTATTGCAAGATTTACATAAAGAAATGAAGAGTTTATGTTAAAAATCTTGTGTGAAAATCTAACTTTGTAGTTTAAACGTCTAAGGGGTTCCAATATTAAAATATTGCTAAATGAATAGTAGAAATAAACGGACGTAGCAGCTGGCAAAATTTGAATAATTATTTCTTCGAATCACATACACACACACACACGATGGAGTACCGTGGCATATGTGGTAATCGTGCTGACATCTAGCGGAAATCACAATAACTTGGCAGCACTGTTTCAGTTTTTACATTAAAAAATGCAATTTTTGAGAAATTATGTTCAATGTTAAAAGTGTTATAAATAAAACATTCAAACCATTTTAAATAGCAATTCATAAATGAGTAGAACAGTATAATTTTGTAGCAAGTATTATACCTGAGTGCTCAATATGATCGCATTTTATGTGCGTCGTATAAACATACTCAGATATATGTATAGGTGAATATAACTTTTAAAATTTATGGTAATAACACGGCAATACAAACGAATATGCGTGCATTTAATTATTTGTAAAATATAAATTCTTATTTAAATTCCCAGGAAATTTATTGCACTTAATAAATACATCAGTTTATGTATCACGTGTTTTTAAAATATGATATTTTCGAGAAAAACCGGTATTTTCTATTTTTCAATAATATAATGGAATGATGAAATCCTAATTGGAGGATCAATGGCTCGTGATAGCTCCAGAGTAATCTACATGCATAAGCTTATATTATTAGCGAGTTATTTATACGCCAAAATTTTTGTTATCACTACGGGCGTCGACTTCAATTTATTGTTATTACAATCGAGAATTGCGAATGTGCCTAAGATGCAGCGAAATAAAGCCTCGCCACATAAGGGCCCATAAATAAACCTGACCTCGTAACGAAGCGACGTAAATGGCGATAGATTGAATTAAGATAGCAAAATGTGCCAGTTATTATAAATTAATAATTATTATAAATTAATTGCGTGTAGCGTCACGGTAGCAACATGGGTCTTAAGATCCAATTATATCTTTACAACATATCGAAGATCGTTGTTCGCCGGTTTCCCGGTATTTACTATAACTAACTTTCTAAAATTACAGAATTACGATGCATATCCTTTCTTTTTTTTGTATGATTGGATTGAATTACGGTTACTTAATGCCTCATCAATTAAACACACGCTATATTCTTGTATCTCTTATATTTCATATAAAATAATTAATTAGAATAATCCATCACTTTTTGAAGAAAATGCTTTTTAGCTTAACCATTTTGCTCATAGAATGTAATAAATTTCTGCAATTTCGTGCTATCTCTTAATTTAATCGGGTAATATAGTAACGCTCTTCATGTGAGTGTCGCAATGGTATTCGGTCGCAAGACGCAGGAGGATCGTACAGTACTCTAAACATTGTTCGTGCATTACAGTTTCCCTTGAATCACCTTGTTCATAACATTATCATGTATGTACGTGCCCTACTCATAAGTGCAAACTCCCTATGCGAAGGGACTGAGAGGTTTTTGTACTGTAAGCCACAGCAGCACACAAAAGTAACGTAGAGTTTTGGAGTCAGTAATTACTTGTTAGCTAACGACAAGAGCTTGCAATGCAGCCAACTATTACAATTACGAAGTGGCATTATTATTTCCGCCTCGTCTAGTTCCGCAATATTTTTAGGCAGTGGTTATTAAATGAGCTTGCACTTCCAATTACAGCTCATGCAAGCATATCAAAGATTTATTAGTGTATTTTAAAGATGTAAGCTCCCTCTTTCTCTCTCATCTCTTTGAGGTCGTCGCGACAGAAGAGATAGCGCGAGAAGTGAAAAAATGAGTATTTCAATTTCGAAGCGGACATAAATCTCTTACGAGATTTGTTATAAATAGTTGCGTTGTCGTCTAGAGTGTGAAACTTAAGCGATTACTTTCTTATCCGGTAAAGGCGACTAATCGTTGTGACGTGTGATTTACGATAGAATTTCGTCAACGACGTGAAACACCGATAACCTTTGACATTCTCACACTATCGTGTCACTAAAATAATACTTTTTATCGTGCAAAGACTGGTGACCGACACAGTAATGATACTCGCGCGAAAACACTCGCTAATCTTTTCGTTTTGCTAAAAGTTTTCCACTAATCAAGCACTTAACAAGAACGAGACATCCCAGAGCGGCATATATTCATTGCAACAAACTGAAATTAATTAACGGGAACATATAAATCTAATAACAAAATAAACATATTAATCTGACATAAAAATTACTTAAAAGTTAAATTAACATTGAAAGCTAAAAAATACATGCACATGCAAAAACGCGTGCAAAAAAGCTAATCTTTTAATTTAGTTTCGTCAAAACACAAACAATTGCAAAATTTTTCTGTTAATTTTTCCATGTCATTTTTCAATCTATACGGCATTTACTTGTTATGTTTATCAAATGTGGGTGCAAAATAACGATAAAAATATGATACTTCTGTTAACATTGTAAAATGTAGAATGTCTTTTCTTATGCAAACAGCTAAGTATCTCCCTCCCTCCCTCTCCCTCTTTAAGGCGGTGGTATAAAAAATATCAATGGCAGACCATTATCTAGAAAAAGTCTTCTTATACCAAGACATAAAAACGCGTATATACTTTTTAGCTACAAGCGCACACTCTTCCTTACAGGAGGGTATAGTGGCGCAGACGGCGTTAATGTTCGCCGTTACTCACGATTCTCATTTGCAAGATTGCCTATACATCTCGCGGCATCCTATCACGACCGTTATTCTATACAGGTTAATTTGTGTATAGGTTGGTCTAACGGGTGTACAAAATATTCAATTTTTGTTATTTGTACTAGTCACTTTTCGATATCTATTAAATGGACATTCGCCTCGAACCCGTATGCAAAAGTTTGCGATTTACTTAGAACACGTATGTAATATATGCATAATTTAAATTGAAGTTTCTATTCTTATTCTTGAGCCTTTGCTCTTTAGTTTACATCAAAGGTAAAACTCTGCCAAAATTACAAATATAACTTCGTTATTTTTGTCTCTGTTACAAATGTATAGATATTTGCTACAGTTCTGGTATATACGGCCGTCCTTGCTTTGAATGTAGGCTGGAGATATACAACAGCTAAAGAAAGAAAAAAATTTCACGGTAAAATCAATCGATGAAGGCTAGAATGTCTAACCTTTACTTCAAATCTCTAATAAATTCTTCTCTCTCTCTCTCTCTCTCCCTCCCTCCCTCCCTCCCTCTCCCTTCCTCTCGGTAAATGGTACAATATATCGTTGTAAAAATATTATGAAAGTTAATGGCCGAAAAAATCGAAACTTTATTACCGGACGGACGACAACATCGGTATGGTTATAAAAAATACTGTCCGAGGAATAACAATGCAGGGGCACCGTCACGTAAATGGCGTAGCCCGTTTGTCGATTTTTAGCCTTTGCCTGTAGGAACAATGAATTTCCGATCCTTTAAATCTAATTCCGTTTTACGATCTACGAGCAGGATTATTACTTTTTTGTAGCGTCTTTAACCTTGAATCTTTCTCATGAAAGGTCCTCTGAGTTACGATACTCTGAGTTACGATTCTCTGAGTTACGATTTTATAAGTTACGATTTTCTGAGTTACGAATCTTTGAGTTACGATACCTGCTTTCCGGTAAGCATCAAAGGAGACAAGAAAAAAAGATAAAATCTTTTCATAAGAGCTTTACTCTATATTAGTTTTGGATAAATTTGCAGAATTAAGAATTATTTAATCATCGATATTATCACCCTGTCATTTTCTGGACTCATTGCGATTATATTTATATTATACATTTCTTGCGTGACGCGTATGTCGCACCAAATTCTCTAAATGCATATTTTTATGTAAATATTTTATTGTAGAATATTTTATGCTCCAAACAAAAGAGCAAAAGTTATTCAAATGTGTGATTTACTTCCGATAGAATACGAAATTGAAGTGTTACACCATGTTTTTCTAATAATATCGTATTCGCACAGCTGGAAAATTTGTGTTTTCTCGTTAAAAAAATGCCGGTTAAACTTTTTGTGTTAAATATTTAACACATGTAAAATTATTAAAATACCCGGAAAGAAGTGTTAAAACAACACAATGTGTACTTCTTTTTCAATCTTACACAATACAAATGTTCTATATTATTAGTATCAAGATTTATTTGTTGAAATTTACAGAATAAAATGTTGATTTTATTCTATATAATATAAGTGAGAGTGATTTCGTGCTGTCAGTTGACTTATTACATCTGTAAAATGTAAAAATTACATTAAAAAAAATTTAGTTTGTCATAAAAGATATGTTAATTATACACAAAATTTATTTGAAATTATTTTGAGATTTGCATTTATTTTGTGTTAAAATATTAACAGAGTATTAGCGTGATCATTTGACATATCCATATTATGTTAAATTAACATAAAAATTTGTGTGGACCGTTTGGGACACGTAATATCTGTTAAATTTAGCACAAATTTTTCAACCGCGCAGCTTACTGTCTCGTAATAAGATGATCCCTGCAAAATAGTCGCTCTAGATCAGACACAAGAGCTGCATTTATGGATAGCGTAAGTTTGCAATAGTAGGCGTGCTTTTAGAATAACGTATATGGGTGTAACAAGACCCTTCCCACCGACGTAGGTGTAATGTTACTGCGCCTCAACTAGTAACCCGATTTACTTTAACGAGCACAATTGCGTGGGTGTTTGGAAAGTTAATTGCTCGGAAGTACAATCATTGATTTACGATAGTAGTCATCGACAACGACTACGCCGTACGAATAATTTTGCGCGTGATACAGCATGGTAAAATCGACGCGTCTTGCAAGATAAAACCCACACGTAAATTGAAATTTGTACCGGCAATAAAGACTGTTTTAGACGCGCGCGCGATAAATTCGCCGCAAAAATATTGGATGCGTCGACTTGATTTGTAACGCATGTTAAGCACCATTGCCCCGTGCGTATGCAGCTTATTTAAATGCTGTTATTTGAATGCTGAAGTTTCGAACGGTCGTAATGTAAATGAGGCCCGGGATCCTTGCGCATAATCTTTTGTGGATTACAGTTAAGCTTAATGTTTTGCGCGTTATGCATTTATATACGCTGTACAAGGTTTGAATTATTCAAAATCTTTATTCTACTTTTAAACAGCTACGCAGCAGAGTAAAAGAAACAATTTGCAAAAAGTGAAACTTATATCTTGTCCGCGCACTGAACGTGATCCTCGTATCCCGAGTTCAACGATCGCTTCTACGAGATATGTATTACATATCACGTCATAAATTGATATTATAAGAGAAAGAGACGTTGAGAAGAAGGGATAATTGCAATTTCTATCCCGAGATCTCGGATCGGATCGTAAAGGTGGAAATGAGGATTTCCGAAGATGTTTCTAACCGAGGGGGTTCAACTGGTACCCGACAAAGGCGAAAGGAGGTCATTGGTAAACTCTAGGCGAGATGTTGCATTATTTATGAATCACGTGGCTAAATAGAAGCCGAGATTTTAGCTGTGCTAACACAGAAGAGCATTTATCGCCTCAGTTAGGATAGGCGCTCTCCACCGCGGCACGCAGCTAGCAACACAACTTCTCTCCGGAGTAGGAAACCCCGAGGGTTGCCTCTAAGATAAAACACCATATCGCACACACCGCGCCACGTATACGTACTTGTACCGTGTGCCGTGCCGGTATGCCCGTCCGCCGTGTCCGCAAGCTATACACAGACGTGCTCGCCATACTTCGCTAGGGTTGCATTGCCCATTGGTTGCTGCAGCTATGGCCTATTTCGCTCGAGAGTACGACCCATTCGCCGTGAAAGGGTCGTCCGTTTCGACCTCTTCTGCTAGCGGGCTAAACATTCTTTCGGTGCTTCCTGCAACACGGAGATTCCGGCGCTATTCGCAAAGAGCTATTTACCAGAGATGATCCTTAAAACGCGACTGCCCACCCTCCGCCCCTTTGCATCGCGCGGCGCAAAATGATGAAGCCGTCGCGGCGACCGTCGCGTCGCGAATAAAATTTACGGTAGCAAAGCAAAAATCGTGCTCACGCGCACCGTGTTTGTCGGACCTTCGAGTGGAGACCCGAGGGGTGCATATTTTATCTAATTAAAGAACCATTAATTACGTAACACGGCGTCAAGTACATGAAATTAACCTATAATGCACCCCTCCGTAAGAATTATTATAAAGCATAAAAATGGGATAAAATATTGTTAACAATTTATCGAATTTCTTCTTTTCCAGTTTTTCGGACACGCAAAAATACCTTTTGACTACTGATCACATGTATCTTTCAATTATACGCTAATTAGAATGCACACTACATTATGTAAATCACAGCCTGAACAATTTACATGTGACACAATTATTCTGAGTAGGTAAACGTAATTAATATGTAATAAATGTGTTACTTAATAAAACATGCGGTTGAAAAGTAGAGAATTAGTAATAATATTACAAAATATTATAAAATTAATTATAATAATAAAATTAAGGATATAGAATTTTTATGCTATTTATTGCCTTTTTTATTTGTTGAAAATAAAAGATAAATAATAAATTATAATACTTAATACGTATGATATTCTAAATATATTGAGTCGGTAGCCAATCTTTCCATAAAAAAATACTTGCTAAGATATTTGTTTATAATTAAAAATTTTATCAAATTTAGGACGTATTCTACAATATCTCAAACTAAGAGACGCATTTTTCTGAAATGCTCAAGGATTAAAATAGGCTCGTGAAACTAAATTGATTCTAAGCGAACGCCATCGGAATTATCAGATATATGTAAAATTATGTACGAGCCTTACAAGAGAAACCTTTTATTTTAATGTTCTTTATATTCCGTAATATTGATAGTATTCGCTTACAATGATCAAATATATTAATTTGAGATCGTGTAAATCTGTTAATGCATTATGTTTGCATAAAAATACGTGGCTTTTTAATTCGGGCTACTCAGCAATTCAAAAATATTGAAAATCGAAAGTATCGAATCTTGTCAATGTAAACCATGATGTGCGTATAACGAAGTTGCAACACACGTCGCAACCCCTACGTATTTTATTTGCAAACGTATATATATTCGCCCACATTGTTGTACGGTGACCTACCGCAATTTATGTGAAACATTATCCCGACATTACCTGCTCGCGCTTGCCCGCATCCGCAGCCTCCCGCGCCGCGGGAAAACCTACGCAAACCGTCGCCGGACTGGCCCTGTTTGCCAGGATAATGGAAAATGATTAATCGTCCTCATCGACCTATATGTTGTTACCCCAGTTAATTAGTCAGATATTCGGGAAATTAGTGGAACGCTTCTCTTAACCGCAAGATGCGATCGAGTCGCAGACATTCTGTTGTTATTTCCGCCCGAATGTCATGAAATTTACAAGTTGTGTGCATTCTATTTAATTGACACACAGTGCGAGGACACTAAATTTCATATAAACTTTACTAAAAACAAATGTAGAATTGATTCAAATTAATTTTGCCGTAAAAGTGAGCCAAAAAGAGAAATTTTTTTTAAATTTTACTGTTGCATGCGCTTTTATAAATTGCGCTGCGTTTTTCGTAGCATAAATCATGAATTTTATTCAATTTCGATCTGACAAAAAAAATATTTTTAACGGACTAAAAAAAATATATATATCAGTTCCATTCATCATTGACCCTTTCTATCGCTTTTGAATAAATTCGAGACGAACCAATTTCAATGTAAATTAGCAGAGATTCGATATATTCGTACCGGATTCAAGCGTGATCGATATTCAGTAACGTATGCGCGAATATCCGCGGGACCAAGACTGTTTGCCGGCACAAATCTTCCGTAGCGTAGCTCCAAAATCGCGTTTTAAAACATTCGAGTGTTTTGCGCTATACGACGTAGCCGAAGATGTAAGAAATAACGAAAGGAGATTATGCCGAGACACCCGGTACAGAGCGTGCTCGTTGTATAGTTTTAGCCGTAGTTTCAGGAAGGACGGATACATCAAGAGGAGAAGGAGGGGGCAGGGAGATGGAAGTTGGCGCGATTCAAAGTCGTAGGTTGAGGGGAAAGAACGAAATCCATAGCGGTGGCGAGAGGGATCCCGGTGCGCGATGGTGGCATCGAGGGGTAGGGGGAGGGGGTGAGGGAGGAACCGAGAGAGCGAGGTGTAGCGAAGGGCCAACGGTGCGAAGAGAGAGAGGGTCTGCTCGAAGTCGTTGGACCAAGAGGGGAGGAAGCGAAGGGGTGGGAGGTGGCAGCGGACGGCAGTAGCGACGGCAGTTGAGGCGCATGAGCACCACTTTTATTGATTCCGTAACTGCCGCCATGACTGCCGTGGCGCTTCGCTGGAGGGTAGGGGACTTGGCTGGGACCGGGGTGGATCGGATACGGTTCGTGCCGGTAGCGGAATGAGGGCGAAGGGAACGGCGCGCACGCAGGGGTGCGATAGGGTGGCCGGGGGAGGAGGGGGTTCCGAGGGTGAGGCTGATGGGGTGGAAACTCTACGGAGATAAAAAGGAACGAGAGTTGGTGCCGTGCCGGAACTGACGGCGGCGGCGGCGGCGGCGGCGGCGGTGGAAGGGGGTGGAAAAGAAGGGTTTAGACGGGAGGAATATCAATATATCTTATTGCGTACAAACATACAGCCGAAGTGGGAATAAACTTGAGATTCTTCGTGATACTTGTGTAAATAAAGACGACGGGGCGATGTACGTATGTTCGCTACATACTTGATTCGCATAAACTTTTTAAGACGCCGGGGTGTAACACGACGCAACGGTTTTTATAACGTTTGCAGCAACAACTTATGCATATACATATTTGTAATATCAATTTTTATGAATGGTGAAGTAAATTTGGATATGTTTGAACTTTTACGCAGAAGGAAGGAACGAAGAAATTGTTGGAAAATTAAGATTGCCGTAAGAATATCTTTTCTCAGTTGTTATTATTTTACGCACAAAATCAAAATTTATAAAAACGCTTTCATCGGAACCAGTTAACAACGTTGAATGAAAGCTCCATTAAAAATGTTACTTTAATGATTTAATATATGTAATTATACATTACAGTTATACATATATAATTAATTATCATAAGTATACTGCGTAATTTATAATTATTGAGACTGCATTATATGTATACACATACGGCATGTAATCGCCACATGGATACGTAATACCGGTTCGGCTCTATGGCAATAAATCCCTCTTTATACATCGAGGAGTCGACGTACGCGGATTGGCTGGGAAGGCCAGCTTCCGGACGAATGCGGGTGTAGAACGCCGATTAGAAGGGGTAGGCAGCGATGCGTGGAGATAATTAAGCCGCCTGATCTATGGTCGTTTCACGAATTCGCTCGTTATCTCCTCGGTACCTCGGTGTCCCCTCGGTGTATTTAGTTCAGTTTTGGATATACGGCTGGATCCGTAAGCCAAAACCGATGGTATTCCGCGTCCCTCCTGCCCGGTAGCGGCCATAGACCGGGAAAGTGCAGAGCCCAGAGGTCGACGTTCAACAGTCCACGGCTTTCCATCTCCATCCCCGATCCTTTTTGGCGTCCTGCGTCCCACTCGGACGCCTCCTCGCGTCCCTATCTCTCGCTCATCCTCCTGACCCCTCTAACCCATCCTTTTACTCCTCCTCCTCCTCCTCCTCCTCTTGCGCTCAACCTCCCTCTTTCGACTGCTTTATTGTCTGGAGTCGCTCCATCGAGGGTGCATCCCATTCCCGTTTTTAATTGAGACATAAATAAGGTTTGTTTGGCTTTGCCATTCGACCAGTTAGCTATCCCTGGGAATTGGGATTGAGACTCTGCCAATACAACTCGTTCTGCATAATGGCCGCGTTAAATTTTGCCTCCGTGAAGAAATGCCGAGTGTAGTTTTTTACGTCGGTCAAGACAGGTACATGTCTAGTTAAACCAATGAGTATCCAATGAAATTCATTTAATTCCGCTCTTTTTCCATGGAGATTTTGTTAAGATTTACGATTGCTCAGGTTCTCGAAATTCTTTTTAATCAATTTAATTTTACAACAAACAAATGCGTAGATACTTTAACGCAAAAATGAAAAAGTATCGTAAATTTAATTGTATAATATAAATTAATAATATAAAAAATATAATGCTACGATATTAATAAAGAGATATAATAAAATTGTGTATGACAAAAAATTAAATTTTATAGTTTTAAGGCAGGGTGAGTCTTATTTCAAGCGTAACTCCAGCCAAATACAGGAAGGACATCCTGTTCCGTCCCGGATCTACTTCATCATTTCCACTGAGATATCGACGAGAGCATACAGAGTTATTGCCATCTGTGCATCTCAAACAAGGTAAAAGGCGCGGCTGGACCAATCCGGTTCGCTCGATAGTCATATAGACGTAGGCGAGGGGGGCCAGCAAGACGCCGAGGAAACTAATGTGCTCGTGCCGTAGAATCCTTCGCTACTAAGATCGTAATTCTCGTTGGCCAGGTATCTTCAGAAACTTATGAGCAGCCTTTGTACGCTGGCGGCAGACGCCTCTACATGGTACAAGTTAATCCCACGAGCTGACATGTATATGAATACCCTCCAGTCCGACGATAATTCGTCCATGTAGTTGTGATCCGTTCGCGATGCGTGCAGCTAGTCTCAACTCACATGCATCGAAAGTCTTATACACCGTTTTCCATTTAGCTTTCTGCACTTTTTTTTTTCTTTCCAGCTTTGCGATCTTCGTTAATGCAACCATATACGTGGATATAAAATATTTACTAAGTTAATCCATTAATTTAAAATTACTATGATATTTTTATAAGACTGATGCAATATCACATATTGCATTACATTATACCGCTGTCTTTTTATTATTTGTAATAACAGGATTTTTCCTTTCTGTCCAGTTAATTCCGTTATTTAGCCATCGGGCAGTTTATTTTCTTTTCTGCTCCTCTTTTCGGATATTGCATTCCCTGTATTCAACCCTATCTATTGTTCCAACAGCTTCGCATGTTTACCCCTCCTTCCCCCCCGCTAAACCTTTTCTCCATAGGTAGAGAACGGAGCTTGGAAAAAAACCAGCGAGTTCAAAAAATGGTAGCGGTTGGCCGTGTGTAAAGCAACACATACCGTACGTCACCCCCGGTTTAATCTTGCCTCTCATTTATGCTACTGCGAAACGGCCGAACCGACGGTCATGGAACCCTGTGAATGCCGACCGCTGCGGCTCGTGGCGATTTCGCTGACGTATTTCGCCCATCCGCTCCCCCTTTTGTCTCGCCGGTTCGCGAGGATGTAAATGTCATTGGCGCCGTAGTGTCGCGCGAGGATTCGAAAGCTCGGATTAAAGTCGCTCGATATACGACCGCGAAAACATCCGAAGCCATACGATAGAATAATCAATTGTTGTCCACTAGAAAAGGCTCAGTGGAGGTTTCAATCATAAAGTACTTAAATTACACACATAAATAATAAATTATACGACGGAACATAACTTAATATCTTAGATCAAGCAACACTACAAAAGTTTGGTTTTATTGTTTTTCATTGAGTTTTAACCAAAAAGAATCGAAATACCGACGCTTGGTCAGTCGCAAGCAAGCCATCAACGTATGGAAAATTTCTCTTTACAATGTAAAGAACTGACGAACATTAACACTTGTTTTTCACTGTATTAGAATTAACAGTTTCCGCAACGTTATAAATGAATTAATCATTGGTGAGACGCCCGCCTAAGCGAGAGGGAGGCCAGGTTCAAGTCCCTGACTGAGGTATTATTTTTTGCAATGGACTTCAAATTAAAATTATTTAGATACTAATATCCTGTCTTGGCTCTCGCTCTTCTATTACTCCGTAAATCATTATTATTACCAACGAAATGCTTGGAAATAAAGCTGCTACAGTTTTGTTAAATATACACGCCCTTACCGGCGCCATAATTCTATAATGGCTTAATCGTGTCGTTGAGACCTCGAGTGAACAAGGGGGAACAATCCCAAAGGAAGATACACGCGCGTGGTGTTTCTAAAGGAAGATACTTTATGTTAGACGTGAGTTATTATCCGTTGCCGTCCATGCGCAGGATTCTAATCTCGCTTTCCCGCCTCTATCCACCTCGTTCCAACTCCTTCTTCCAGTTCGAGGCAAACCGCTCTACTCCCTGCCCCACCATCTCCGCGGGGAGCATCTTCCGCTAATGAAACGCTGGTGAGCTACCGCCGCCTCGTGCCGCCAGCTTTTGCCATAGAGCCTCTCACTGGAATCACCCTCGCGACTTACTAATACCGGCCGTCTAAATCCCCCAGTTCTGTGGGAGGGTGGGCTATATTGAAACTCCTTCAATTTGACTCGCGAAACTTTGCCGGGCCCTCCGTATCAATGATATACGAATTACATTGTTCGCCTGTATTTTTCTGCGCGAGAGAAATGTCGTACAGGAGGCACTGATTAAATTTCCCGATAGCACGCATTTATATAAAATTTTACTAAACTGTATTTGTTTTTCATGTACAACATCCCTAGTAGCACGGTGCATGGACCAAACATTGGTTAAACATTGGCCCAATATTCGGTTGTATTGGACCGATGTTTAACCAATGATCTGGTCCATGCATTGTGCTACTAGGGATGTGTATTTTGTTACAAGAGTAATTGAACTGACACAATAATCCAAATATATTTATCAAACTCTTCTTCTCCGTTTCGATCCAAACGTGTTATAAAGATATCATTTTATACATAAAAATGTTATTTGAAAAAAATGGGAAGAAAATATTATAATGCGACTGCAACGTTTCCTTTAAACAGCTTGCCGACGTCGGCCATTAATGAAATCTGTGATCAACGATACGTGCCGTATCTCACGAATTTTCTCGTAAGTGCGTGCTGAGAGAAACGGAGAGAAGTGCGGCACGTAATGGCGAGCGGGAACGAGAGAGCGGTAGAGGAAACACGGTTTGTGGAAGCACGGAGACAGTAAATATATACGGAATAGCTCGGGGGTAGCTATATGCAGGACGGTAACGCGGTAAGATGGGCCTCTGCATTGCCGGCATGATTGCCTCTATGGCACATCGAGGCAATCCCCGCGGCTACGTGCCCGACATACATCCGCTTCCATCTTACTTTCTTTTTTTCCTTCTTCTTCTTCTTCTTCTCTTCCCTCCACCATCTTCTATTCCGTGGTTTTCGCCCCGTGGAGAATCTTAGATATGCAGGCAGCACCTATGCAGCCGAGCATTGCATATTTAAATGGCGGACCGAATGTTCTGCTACTACATCAAGCTTAATTGGATGAGTTGAGCGCGTGCCGGCGGAATTAATGCTGCCCGAAAGCAAGTCGAGTTGTACAGGGATTAAAAAAGGAAGTTTAAGTTATCATGGTGACGCTTTATCGTGCACCATAGTTTTAATTCGCCGAGTGAAATAAGACGCCAGAAGAGACGGTGACTGTAAAAGTGGGTTTTCTAACGGACGGCTAAATAAACGGGTGATTACAAATTTCAATTTACAATTAAACATTATTCTCCCCCTCGCAGCTATATTGTCTACTACCCACATTGCCGATGCGCGCTGAAGATCGGTGGGATTTGTTTCCCCTCGTAATGAAGATCTAGTTGCGTATTTAGGTGCGAGTAAAGCTTTCTTAGTCGTAACCTTGATATACAACCGTCTTCGGTCGTTCTCCCTCATTGCGCTCCCGACAGCAGGACACAGGTACGGGGCGCCATTACGCAAGGAGCCATTTTTGCCACTAATCTTGCTGCATGCTGACGTAACGGCGATACGAAATTAATTAAATACCAAGTTACGGGAACGTTTGGGAGTACGCGATGATAAAAAGGTAAAAGGAACGAGTTGACGTGTACATGCGCGGACGATGAAAGGGGCCCAGTCGTAGCGTATTATAACGCAAGTGTTGATGAGAGGCAGGGTACATTCGTGACCGAGACTAGGATGTGCCCCGGCAGTCCCTCAGTGGCTCGTTAAGGCATTTGCATTTCATTTCGACCCTCCCCCGTCCTACCACGTCCTCCTCCGACCTCGTCCTCTCGCTCTTCCGCGCAACAGCCCCTCTTTTCGCGTATAAATATTAATGCAACATCCTGCTCTCTCGGGAGGTTTTTGTTCCTCTTCTGCCCTGAAGAGCCGCGCCCTCCTTCTACCGAGTACTTTGAATGCTGATGCGCCACGAAGGCTCTGCGCTCGTATCCGCATCTCTCAGCCTCTTTCGCTTATTCTCTTCCTCTTTCTATGCCCACGGGCAACTGTGCGTGCACATTTACGTACCGCAATGAAATATAAAATATGAATGTTTCCCGACATAGTATTTCGTGCGATTCTGGAGAAAAGATGAAGATAAATACTTCCCGGTTTGCAAGTAACTCGCGACACCGTCAAGATTGAGCAGATCACAGTTCTCAAAAAATCCAAGTCAATTTTGTAAATCGTACACACTTGGAAGAACAAATTCTTGTATTGTCTGTTTACCGTTAACGGTATTCATAGTCAGATCTTGTATTTAAGATCGTCTTAAGATTATCTTTAGATACTCCGTAGCCAATGACACGTTCCATACCGTATCTTTGGATAAATTCAAGACGATCTTGAATGTAAGATCTGACTACGAATACCTGTGTTTAAAAAAAATTCAAATTGATTTAATTTAAAAATAGCACATTAAAGTCTAAAACGTTTCTTTTCGTTTAGTTGCATTTTAGCAGCAGTACAATTATTAAAGATTATTTCCAACCCGCATAAAAATAGATAGATCAAATTTTTCTGTTATATAACAGCTGCCTTTCCGTAATGTAACAAGCACACAGCTTTCCTTCCCGTATTATATGTATAATCATATATCATGCTAGAGAGTGGTTTTCTTACCCATCTTCTTGTTTTAGATTTCGTGTGCGTGCCAAGCGGTCGTCGACCACGTAAAGTCTTATTAAACTGCCCTCGGCCCTTCTATGCCTTATATCACGGACTAATTAAGATGTGGCCATGCTGCAGTCGCAGATGCAGCAACTGTCTTGTAGAAATTTACATTCAATACTCACGTGATGTATACACGCTGTTCCAACTCCCGCTTATTATCGCTATCAGTGGCCCGCGAAGTAAAAAGAGTCAAATACGTTAGGTAAATATTATTTCGTTGGAATTCTACTCGCGGTTGCACGCGAGTGAAGAAGGGGCTGAGAAGGAAGGGTTGAAAGGATCCTTTAGTACGACTATTACACAGATCGCATAGTGATTGAATTTATTATGCTACTGTACAATTCACATCTCATTCGAAATGTGAAACACGAAATGCAAACTAATGACCGCTTCTCCCTCCCCCCCCCTCCCCCCAATTTGGCCGGCGAAGTTAGATGGGCAGCATGCCTTCACAAATTTGAGTTCTCCACAGTTTTCTCATTATAAATTCACCTCCACCCGCTGCCGCTTCCACTGTACGGAGAATCCCCTCGAACTCCCCGCTTTCCACTCGTATTAATGACGGGCCATTATATCATTCAGCTCCCTCCGGAGATCCGGCCGCCGGGCGGCTGAAGCGAAAAGGGTAAAGAAAATACGTCGAATGTATTTTTCAATTTGGATCGGCGCCAAACTGAAAACTATGCGCAAATCCAGAAATTCTTTCTCAGCAGCTTCCTGTTTCCCTCTTACGGTCTGCTTTCGTTTTAAATAAGACTATTTTGATTATTAGTGTCTCATGTTCACGTGCAAAAATAACCATTTATAAAAATTATGTTTTTCAAACCCACACTACACTGTAAAAAAAAATTATATATAAAATTACAATTATTATAGTGGGTAATATTGGGACCACATCTATTAAAGGTGTATATTTACATACGTCAGTAAATTTACACCTTGCAGGTAAAATTACCTTATATAATAAGTAAACTGCTTGCTTTCGATAATGTAAATTTTACAATTGTTTGTAATGTTTCATCCTGTACAAGCAAGTATTTACACAACAAAGAGTAAACAAATTTTTTGGGTAAAAGTACATAAATTTATATATTTCCGCTATTAATAGTCTAATCGCTACACTTATTATGTAATTTTACATACTTTTTACAGTGTATCTTAAATGTTATTGTTGCATATGTTATTGTAGCAATTTGAATTGCAATTTATTTCAAAATCAAGAGAGGCATATTGATATATAAATTCTATCTTTTCGATTCAAGATAATCTAATTGTAAGAGCAGCTGCTTCGTTACTTTCGATGAAATATTAAATCTCCGACACAATAATATTGAACGATTAAAGAAGAAGAGGCAAAAAGAAGCTGCATATTTTATGAATATATCCCGTGAACGTAGAACTCTATGCAGCGTTTAGATTAAGGACCGAAAACTAATTTGGTCCGTGCTTTCTACACTTTTCCAAATTGAAACGACTCAAAATCATCTAATCCTGCCGATCGTTCCGAGCGGAAGTGCTCTCTCGCAGATTGTTCGATGAATCAATGGAAACCCCGCGGTAACGTTTACCGGGATTGGATTACTTCGCTGTAATACATATTCCTTCGTAACTTGCGAGTCGAGCCAGGTTTGCCGGCCCGAGGAACTTTGCATCTGCGCTTTTCAATTTGGTGCGTTGCCAGGAAGGTAGTTGGGCCAGGGAATAAATGAGAATTCACATCGCATAGCACCTTAATATCTCGGTAGAGGTGATTTAGTCGTTTTTACAGGGTGTCCTTGCAGTTACTTATACAAGGAAGATGGAATGTTGGGCGAGAGGGTGCTGAAACTCGTGAGTTCGAATTCGAATTCGGTAGCGGCGCCGGATGTGCATAACGACGTCTTACGTACTCCATCTAGTGCCCCGCTTGTTATTTTTCTACTACCACCCAGTAGTAGTCCAACGACGTGAAGTCCACCCTGAGCATCGAACACGTGTTCCACCTCCACTAATCTACCCCGACCATACCATCCGAAAGCGTTGGATGTGGTCCCAGATGCTCTTACACAGCCGTCGCTCGATCTCGCCTTGTCTTCCAGACACTGACGTTAGCACGAACGTTCCGAGGGATAGGTACAAGTTACATAATAAAATGTACACGTAGCGTTACGTATAGCACTCGACAATGTGGTCCTACGATTCAGAATGGGACTTGCAAATTGTGTCCCCCTCGAGTTGTAACATATTGCGATTTCGCATCGTACACTCAATTGCTAAAAACCGCGTTCGAACTTTAGAATATTCAAATATCTGAAACACGACGAAACATGATAAAAATGCGACGATCATTTGTTGGGGATTAACCCTTAATATGCAAATATATGCAAATATTCACGATGTGATACGGTAGCTTTGATCACGTGTTCTAATCTTGCTGTGCATCGCGGGTGGCCAATTGCCCGACGGCGAGATTTTCTAGGTTTCATATTTGATATTACCTCATGTCGAACGGCCAAAGGCGAATAGACGTCGATTATATCGCGCCACTAAAACCAAATGGGTCATTTGATTCAGCGGCGATATCTCTCTCATGAGAGATCTGGGTACGTCTACCCCAAGGTAACATGATGCTGTAAAGCACCATAAGTATATGCATATTTTATATGTAAAATGTTATTTAGTGATTATGTAATTAGCTGTTACGTGTAATTTCAAGATACGTCAACAAAGTTTTTTGAAAAGTAAGCTTCAGTTTGAACAAATCTCGCACGAGAGAACTTATAACGCGCTGTAACAGTCTTAATATGTATAATACATATTTTTATTCAAGTAAATATTGTTTTAACACATGTCGTTACCAATTTATCGAAATTAAAGGTACGATATAGAGTGACAAATTAATCCTGGTGAAAAGGAGAAACGGTTCAATTTGCCATTACGATATGAATCCAATTTATTAATTTGAAGAGAATCTAAGCCTACGCGTTTGTAGCTATTTATGCATATATCTACATATGCCGTAAGTAATCACAATCAAATTTGCTACTAGTAAATGTCTTCATTTAGATCGAGCTACTCGATAGTTGACCGAGCTCACGCTCATAGGCTGTATATTGGTGCGAGAAATGCTTTCCAGTGGAGTAGTGCGGTGTTTATCGGACCGTATCCCCAACCACATCCTCTACCTGATTCGCTTGCTCAGATCCAGAGGTTACTCGTAATCTCCCAAGCTAGTTCGACCATCACAGTTGCTTGCTTCCAACACATTCACGTTTCCATGGAAATTCTGCGACATCGAATGACTTGTCCCGCAACATATTCCGATTTAATTTACATATGCCGAGCGACGTTTGTGTTACTCGCTATATTTCCCAGATAAATATCACTACCGCGATTGCATTTATTATCCATTAAATTAATTATCACAAACTTTTACTTCCATAAAGAGACTCGTTAATGTTATTTTTAATCGCACAAAGTATTTTATTACCATGAAATTGATTGCTACGGTTGACAGTTTTATTTAAATAATTTAAAAGAGATACATTCTCTCCGGTAATAAAAAAGAAATAAATGTTAATTATTTAAATCTGTTCTGTATAAAGTGTAAATTGCCACTATCTGTACAAGTTTTGAAGTATTTATGATAATGCATGAAAAAAGTTATAAACAATACTTTATCTGTTTAAAACAGGAAACAAATTAGAATGGCGAAAGATTTGTAATAACTTTTCTTTAATTAAAATCTATAATCTCAATTGTTATCATATGATTATATTATTTTGTACCTATAAAAACAAAATAATTGCGATAATTATATGAGTAAATCGATTTTTTATTACTTTGTGTGCAAAATTATTAATTATGATATTGAAGAGCTCTCCTATTTTAATATAAGATTTTTGCATGCCCCTTTATGCGCAGAATAACTGGAAAATCAATTCAAGCATAATGGAAAACTCATACAATAGTTTAATTTAAAAAATTCTTGAAATTAACCTTAACGTGTTTAATTTCTTAATGAAAAAATTTTTTTATAGTTATTTATTGCACGTTGATTTTAAATGATAACGTTTTGTTTATGGCACAGTCTAGGTTTATAACATATATTATTTTTTACTGCCGTCACGATGTTTACTCTGTATAATCTACGACAATTGAAAACTAGTTTGTACTCTACACAATTTTAGGGACATCTGCAAATCTAGATAAAAGATGCCGTACTCAGGCGTTTTGAACCATCGCCATTAATTAACTCTGCTCTTTTTCGAATAGAGTAGGAACCATAAAATTAGCTTTGTAAGGATATACCTTGAATACCGATCGACTGAGCACATTACTAAAATTTAACCAAAGTGTTCAGCTTAAGAAAAAGAACGTGTATATCTCCGTAGTAATTAAATAAAATTAAAAATCATGATTATATAAAATTTCTTTTAGATACATATGTATCCAAATATGGAATTTATGTAAAGTTTAAAGCATGAATAATTTTTTATTTACAAATGATTTTTATTTCATAAATTTCGTAAAATTTTCACTGAAAAATTATTATACGAACATTAACATAGAAGTATTTTGCACGGTAAACAAAATGAAAAATTATAATTTTATACGTAGAAGATAAAAATATACTATGTAATTAATCCATATAATTATTATAAAATAATGTCATATACGATTATTAACACCATACAAATGATGACAATTAAATACCATATAACAACACAAAGATCTATATGGTATGAAATCCGCAATAAGGAAACGATTTCTTTTGGAAAAAATGAGGGTATCAGAGCACAAATGACTCCCTTAAGTCTTTTCGGAGTTTTCCGTTTCGGAAAAGTCAGTTTTTCTCACTGAACTCTACTACAATTCTGATATTTGTTCAACTCTCATTTAATTGTGCAAGACTCATCCTTTGTAATATTTCCAAATTTATCAGTTCAGTTTTATTTGCGTGCTTTATACGTTCGGACACTGGGAGGGCTTCGATAAAAGACCGCATGATTACGAAAGGTATGTAAACAAGGGATCGAACACACAGACGGAAAATAGTACGGTGGCATTGGAGCGAATTCCCATGCGGTAGTAAGATATTGGTTTTCATCCTGCTCGTTTCAGTGCTCGTAACGTTTGATAAAAATGCGTGTTACGCGTTCCAGGCCAGACCCACCTCGGACTGAAAGGGTGCCTGGGGAGTCATACACGAAGAGATCACGAAAATTTTCCCTCCACCTAGTCTCACTCCAGGTATTTGCGCATAAGAGGGTGACGACCAGACCTATGCCTATAAATACCTATACGCAATGATATCGTCTCTCCGTCGGCAGATTTTTTCGAATACGACGCGAACTGATAAAATCCACGATTTCTCATCCTCGTCTTTCCGATCGCGCACGATATTACGAAAAATATTCAGAAGAAATTACAGTTTCATGTAAACATTTTCGCGCAATATTAATTTTGTTACTGTTCCTCGATTAAATTGCTTTTGTAGAACTTTCCAACAACCACTGACAAACGGCAATAGAAAAGTGAGTTTTCTACTGCAGATATATTGCATTCCCAACACGGTTGCACGTAAGCCCGCGCCAACGCCGGGATTTAAACTCAAGCGTGGAAAGCTTATACAAAGCTCCAAATTTATTGGATGGAAATCCTCTCGGCATGAGCGTGCAAGTTCCCTACAGCAAAGTTGCTCGGTAGGATTAACACTTTCCTATCTCCTCCTCAATGTGCCGCTATTCCCGGTAAACTCTTCTGTTTCCATGGCCTTTCAGTATCTCGGATTTACTAAAGCTCTTAATGAGCATGTTTATATGTTTATATTTTTCGCAGAAAGTCATTTTCCAAACTTGTACTTTTACCTAGATGCTTCTCTCATTGATAAATTGATTCGTGTTACTATCACAATTTTTAAATATGAAAGAAATGCGCGATTGGGACAAGTTTTGTGCGAGAGCAAACTCTGTACACATTTTTTTTCAAACATTTGTTATTTTTTTAAATAAGCTTTCAGTAAAAATTATTCATCGAAATTTCTTTTTCGTTTATCCTTTTCTAATTTAACGTGCATTTTTACAAATAAGCCCCTCGTCGATAGCAAAGATACGCTCGTTGAATTTACCTTTTATAAAAGAGAAAACAAAGACTACAGAGATAATGCTGGATAAACGACAAGCCAGTATCATGTATGTAATCCTGGATGAGCGTGGCTCGATGGGCTATCGTAGTGCAATCACCATATGTCCAGGCGAGAATTAGATCTCAATTTCTTCAACTTTTGTTACCAACTTAAGCAAGCAACACTGTATCACTTAACAGTGTATTTTCCTAATAATCTAATGTTTTTCTGTCGTAAAATGTTCAAATTTTTGTTGATCAAAAAACGATTATTTTCTTGATCTTCTTCGCGATTATTTTGTCATCATATTGTACAATCACGTTTAATAATATCAATTTTTTGACAGAAATAGACAGAAAGAGAGAGAGAGAAAAGCAAATGCTAAGTGGAGAGTACTAAGCGCTCACACATAGAAAGCACGATTTTAAAAGTATAATAATATCAGATTTGTAGAAAAGGGTTTGAAAATTTCGAATTACTTTATCCTTACGTGTACCAAAATAATTATAAAAGGATTATTATCATACAACGATTCTGTTTGTCACGTAGGTGGCATGTACTGTGATAACTGAAAGAAAATATATCGTGCATATGTCACTCCAAGGTTGCAAGACACTTGCGTTGTAATTAACCGATACAGCTCTTGCACAAAACGTCGTAGACGTTATCAGATATACCGAATAAAGCCGATTGCATTTATATCCTGTGCTCCATTCGGATCTGACGATGTTACGATCACAATGCCTAAGTGCATAACCGAAGAATAAACAAGATATACAATCGCTACTCGGCAGACACAATTATCGTTATAATCGTATTTTTCGAAAAGCTTGCACAACCAGCACGTACTCCTCGGACTATCCCTCGCTTTCTGCTTCAACATCCATTCAAACACACAGTCGGCGAAAACTTTCCTGGCGGGATTTGGGAAGCGAGGCGAAAACGCGAGCTTTCCTGCCAAGAAAATACGGCTCTAAGGGGGTTCCCAGGGCAACGCCAACGGCAGCCAGTCGGCATCTCCCGGAGGATATCAGACGAAAGGCGAAAGAGGTATCTCGCGCGCGGGGAATATTCCTCTGAAATGTAAAAAAAAGGACTCGCGACATCCGCATAAAGTTACACGTTATAATTATACGTAGAAAACACAAAGGTTATTTCGCAGGAACTTCTTGATAGAAGGAAGATTATAAAATTCGTCCATTCCCTGGAAATGGATAAGTTGAAAAGTAAAAGACCCTAAAGAAAAACCTAGGAGGGTTAGAGGGCCTGGAGGGATAACTGGATGGTTGGAGATAATGGGAATTTTGAAATTGGATTATCAATCTTCGGGCTTCTGGACCTCGGGCTTAAAATTGCCCCTTTTCATATCCAGTATTAAGATTCAGAGTGAATTTTTCCAAGCCGTGGTTCTTTTCTATATTAAAAAAGAATTAGCAAAAGTAAACTGTAATTAGCTCTCCCGCTTCTCTGTCTTTTTGGATTTAATTATTAATACCGAAAGTTAAAACCCAGTTACCCGCAAAACCGCGGAACGAAGTTAGCACAAAAAACTAATATGGTGAGTCTGAATGACTCAGCGTTTATCCGAGGCAGTTAATTCCCGCGAATAATATCTTCTATTTGCCATAAGCGAGATTGTACATCAGACCGCCCGCCTACCTACCTGCCCTTTCTTTTCTCGAAAAGAAAAAAAAAAGAAGGAATGGCGTGACATTTATGGAGTTAACATTTCTAAAACTCGTCGGTCCTCATACGACGACCGGGCGGAGAAAGGGGCGGGGGAGAAGAAGCGGGCAAGAGAAACGCAGAAGCAAAAAAGATAGAAGCGCCGGAGCGAGTTGGGTGGACGGGGATAATGGCAGTCTTGGAATTGCATTATCAATCTTCGGTCCCCTCGGCCCCTCGGCACCACCTCACCCTACGGGCACTACGCTCGACTCCATTCCATTCCATTCCACCCCTTTTCCACCCCCTTGGACTACCCTGGAAACTCTCGCGGTACCATACCCCTCTTCTCGTACCGGGGAAAACCCCCCCGTCAAACACGGCGCTTCCCAAGCTACGTTGCCGCGCAAGCCCTGTCCCCACTTTCTTGGCGCATGACGCTCCATTCCCTTGGATGTATATGCATGGTATCCTCCCTTCCAGACTACCACCTTCCCGGATTCACCTCAGTGAACATTTGTATTGCATTTTGTATAATGTGCATGCATTTTCATACCAAATGAAATTATTTTGATGAGCAGCGAGCTTCACTTTAATGGACCGTCTACGATTCGGACGTCTGAAAACGCTAAGAAATATTTCGCGCATTGAAAGCTGAAATGTAAGATGCTTAATAACGGTAGATAAATAGTAATCTTCCGAAACTGTTACCTTCTCAATTTACGAATATCAAGCCATAAGTTTATTTTTATTTCATATACTTTTTTATTGAAACTATTAAACTATTGCTGAATCTCTTAAACCTTATACGAGTGAATATTAATTTAAAATATATTTAATTACGTTTTGTTTTTCATATTATATCAAAAAATACCATATGTATATCGCATGTATTGTCAGAATACACGTATCATATTTTACGGATCGAATACGAAAGTCTAGTCATAATATTGGAGAGACTGACGAATTGACAGAAGATCAGCTCAAAATGTGTACGATATGACCGAAAAGCGAGACGAGATAAGATCTTCTTTCTAGGAACGGTAGCAGTCAACCTTATTGGCACCTTCATCCGAGGATGAAGACGAAATGACGACGGGTGAAAGGACGAACCGACAGGGGGAAAGAGCGCCTTCCTTATCCGTTCACAAAATGCCGCGGCCAAGCTACGAAGTCGATAGCGTATCGCTTTCCACGGACCCAAAGGTTACCGAATCGTTCTGAGACTATCTTAATGGCAGGATAGATCGTTTGATACTATGGCCGAGTCGTAAAGGCTATTGCTCTGCCCTCCATCCCTTCTTCCATACCCCTTTCCACCCCCGCGTCCCTTCTGCGTTCCGCAGCTGAGAAAGCTGGCTTAGCGCCACCCGGATGCTTCTACCCTCGTGCCTCTATACGCACCTCGTTCGTACCCTCAGAAATGTCGACATAGAGTATTGGTATACTCAATCTAATCCTATTCAGTAGGTCATCATTAATTATCACCGATATCTCGGATTGCTCCCTAAATCCGATTAAGTAACGAGTATATGCCAAGAGATATAACTCAAGAAAATATTATTTCGTTGCTCGTAGGGTCTATATTTTTTCCATCCTGAATAATAAAATATTAAATGTCGCTTCACCTTAATTCTCTATCTCGTTTAAACATAATTTATATTTATCTTTAATTTGGACGCATTATTTCTATAAGAGTGCGTATCAGAGTTGTAATTTACATAATACAATTATATAATGAGATGTTATATATTTTACAAATTTCGACATTATTTATTTTTACATATGTTTGCTATTGTCATTATTTTCAATTTATTACTCGATATGCACATAGCACCAACAGTGCTGTAAGTGATTTTTATTGTTATTGTCATTTTTCGGCGTAGATTATATGAGACATACAAATCTAATAAAACATTGAAAATATTATGGAATACTCGACAAGGAGAACTGCAATTAAAATTAATTAATATTTCCTTTCTACCTTCTGTTCTGACATTTATATGTATATTCGGTACAATGCGACCAACATGTAACTTAATTAAGGCAACGACACAAACCCGGCCGCGTTTGTGGCTACCGTTCCTCTATATCCGTTCTGCGTAATATTATCTAGTCTGTTCCCTTGTTCCCTTCGTAACCCGTAAAATGCCGCAATGTTGGCTTGGAATTATATTTGTTATGTTGCACGTACATTTACCATGCCCTTTCCATCAGATGTTTCCGTCAGAAAGAAAGAAAACAGCTGATATTTATATGTCGAAACGATAATCTTGTAAAATTGAATTTTTATGTACAGTAATTTAAGAAAAATTTTAGGAAAAGAAATTTCTCTACAGCATCTTTGTGATTTATTACGAAGAACATCTCTTTTCCAAGTTTTTCGTGAAATTATCTTTTCTATAACGATTTGTATGTAACAAGGAAACCTTTTGAATAAAACAAAGGTGTTTCTTATTTTCATATTTTTATAACGAATCTTTTAAGATTTCATAAAAGAAGGATAAATATTTCAGAAGTAAGAAATAGTACTAAGTATAATATTTAATTTTGTAATAATATAGCTTACAAAAAAATATGAATAATCAAGATAATATTAGAAACGTTTATGTTTTTCTAAGTGACAATTCCGACTTTTCTGAAGTAACGTTTAAGATGTATCTTAAATATTATATATTGATAGATTGTAATTTTATACTGGAAACGCAAACTGTACCCACCTTATACAAATGCCAGCCTATAAAAAAAATCATAATTTTTTATTGCGTAGTCAAATTGTGCAGATGTTTAATATCTATCACTAATTATACTATGCGTGAATAATTAATAAGAAATTTACAACTGCAAACATTAATGTTCAAAGACCAATAGAAAAGGTAGATGTTAATATGTCATGCATTATATTATACAATAGCACATAAAACAGTAAAGCAAATTTATTATTACGCATTCGTGTTAATATGCAAATGTTATAGCACATTAATATAGCATAGAAAAATTTATTATTACGCACTTGTGTTTCTCTGCCTGTAGGGAGAGAGAGAGAGAGAGAGAGAGAGAAATCGTTTCGCGTTAAACAGTAAACACATAAGAAGAGGCGTTAAAATGTCAAAAGAGTTGATAGATACTCCGGAGAATAGTGGATCGCATAACTGTCCGATTAAGAATAACGTTTCGCGTGTAAATAAAATTTATGGACAATCTTATCGTTGCTATTTAGTTGACGTTCAGATAGTTTCGGCGCGAGAAAACGGAGATACTGAAGGGCGCCGACGACGGCGTTCTCTCTTAGCCCGCCCCTGTCATTCAAAAAGGTGTCAACGGCAATAGCTTTTACGAGATACTTATTAATTGTTACTGCGCTTTTACGACGGCATAAAAGCGCGGGCTACGACCATTTGAGTGGGCACAGTGCTGTAAGGGGGAATCCTCCGATGGATTATTACCTCCGACGAGACTGTACGGCGTGTATATACTTACACATGCTCGCGCGCGTGCCGGTTTTCTTCGTCGATTTGAAGACAGGTGTAAATGAAAATTTGCGGAAATTGATACACGAAGAATAAAAGTATCGCGGAGTCCTTTTCTAAAGTAGAGAAGCTCGATGACAGAAAACTTTTATTATTTTCTCATCTTTATTTCATACGAGGCTCTTCCTTTGACGCTCCTCCCTCAAAGCTTTTCTCGCATAGAAATTCTTTTATAATATATAAAAACTAATGAAGACAGTAGCGTACAACAGCAAAATGTATTCGTGAAAAGTTAACCAGAATTAGAACGGGAAAAATGAAATAATGTTCTTCAAATTTAGTTTTTCACAAAAAAATGGAAGGCTTATTTTTTATTAGCATATTTTTATTTTAGGAAATCCTCTTCCTTCCGTCGAATACACATATCATGCGTATGTACATCATTTGTACATGAAATAATAATTTCTTTTCTTTTAAGGCATTGAAACAAAAATTCATTTAGCTAGAAAATACTTTTGAATATACCAATAAATTTTTGAAATCCGTGTTTTTGCGCATGTTTTTAATTTTAATTTCTATGTGGATTACTTCGAAGGGAATCCCAGTGCAGACCCCACAACGAGCATCTGGTCTTGCGCTATTGCACGTTGTGCTGCATCCTTCTCAGGGGTCAGTGAAGAATCTATGGAAGTTGTGGCACGTTTATGAACTTGCTAACTAAATATGTGCCCCGCACACAAATCACGTCTACTAATTTTTGAGATATATTCTGAAAAAGCTTTATATATTATATGTACATTAATTCTTTCTATACGAATAGAAATTATTTTTTAATTGGAAAACTATGTAATAAGAAAATGTATGTACTACATAGAAAGCTTCACGCAAAAATATCTATTTGTGAAACTCGTGGTTTTAATAACTAAATAATTGCTTACGTGTAAGCTACATTTGAATTACACCTATGTGCAATATTTTTATTCTAACATCGACAATTGGACTTATCTTCTGTTTTAATATGTTACTTTCAGTCTACGGCATTACTGTAGCGTTACGTCATTCAATTATTCTCGTCATCGTCACTATTCCTTTCCGTATTGTTTATTAATACACGTTATTAGTTGAACTGTTAACAATTTACTATATGCAAAATATTAGCCGGCTTTATCGAAACCTGAATCGTTATTCGCGTCGGGCTTCACGCAAACGGTAACGATTCACATTTTCATCGAATTATTTCAGGACGGAAAGCGTTCCGTGGGAACTACACAAAGCCGTGCGCAATAAAGAAGAAAAGAATGAGCAAGCGGAAGTGTGCATAGCGACTTAAATGATGCGAATGTTAGGAGTTGGATTCTTGAGGACCACGCGAAAGTCCGGGTAACGTCGTCGGGTAGCGATGTTGGTGGGTGGTGACGTAGTCTAGGCTCTGAGCTTTGGATAACGACTGCGGAAAGACGACGGCAATGCCGGGGTGCAAGTAAAAGAGAGTTTTTCTTTTCCCCCGGACCCCTGCCCCCGGCAGTCTCGCCGCCGCGGCTTATCTCCCTACTAAATCCAGCGATTTTAATACGCGTTTCTCGGCAATTTCCGCGCTACACATTCCACCGCCGACTTAGCACCCCTCCTTGGCCCGGAAGCCAAGGTGTGTGCTCTCGCCTTCTTCCTTCCGCGTTGCTTCCAACCCTGCTTTCCGCCCGAGGTTCCCCTTCTTTAAACGAACTTTATTTTTACGGTGCTATTTAAAGCAATTTCTGATTTCCCTTAATTCATTACGGCGCCGTTCCCTACAGCCCTCTTAATGCGCGTGGGCATTGCTAGCATTTCTCATTCTTCCCCGCACGATACGGTGTGTTTGAAATTGCTAGGTCGAGATTTTTTACGACTCCAGTCTTCAGAGAGATGATGCTGGATGATACTGGTATCATCAAGAATTGTATGTCTCAGTCAATATTAATGTTGCATATTCCCGTGCAACGTAATAGCGGCAACTAACGCATGTAATATCATGATTCTCAGACATTAAATTTTGAGTGTGCAGAATACATTTACATAAATTGCAAAGTTTCCGATTACATTTGCACTTAACTGTACTATACGGCACAAAGTTGCGCAGTATCACGATGAAATCAAAAAGTCAATAAACCCGCCGTCAGTTGTCTGCATTGAGGATAGAGAACAATCTGCGCAAACTTTCTTCCCGCAAAATTGAGTCGGATTTGAGTTATTGAATGGCGTTCATCCCTTGGGAAGAAATGGCCCTAGTCTAACAGGACCTCCGTTGCTTTCCTACATCTATTCTACACACCCTTCTCACAACACATCTATTGCCATTACATGGGAAATAGGGAGGAGAAAGTTGTAAATAAAAAGGAATAACAGAACGAAATGTAATGACCGATCGTGGTCCTCGAGCCACCGCCCTCGCTTTGAATAGGAAATAGTAATAAATCGTTTATTGTTTTAAAGCTTGCTAAAATTATATGGTATAACAGTTGTTTCTCGTTGCGTCCATGATGTTACATATTTTCTAGCTCCGATTATATTTTATAGACTGCAATGATGGCTTTAAAATAAATTTTATCAAAATTGATAAAATTTTGTTGATTAAATTTATATGTGTAGAAAGGTTTATAATCTTACGTCAATTAAATTGATTTCTATAAAAGTTCTTACGACATCTCGTTACAATAATGTTTTGAAATACACATTAAAATAATTTCAGTAATATATACTCGTAATATAAAACAGATATCTATCATAGTATTCTTATATTGCTATAAAACATAATACAAAACTATAAAAGAAGATATTCATACCTATTCCACTCTGACCGGGATTAGGAGTTTTTCTACCGTATAAATTTAACCATACATGGCAATTACTCGTGCAGGCCGTAACGGGTAGCTCAAGATGAAAAATAAAAATGAAAATGATCCGCCCGTCGGCTGTGAAGGTAAAAGAAGAAACGGTACAGGCAGGTAATGCGATAAATATGATTTTTATGTGAAATCGACTGGAAGATTTGGGATTTGATCATCAAGGGTGGTCCCCGTACCCGTACATCACGCGAGGAGAGTTCTCTGCCGGTCGTTTGGCTCCTCCCTCGAGCCAAAAAGATCCACGACGAGGTCAACGATATCCATGGACAGTCAGAGACATTCAAAGTCCCATGATGTCGTTCGTCACTTCAACCTAAAAAGGGGACCGACTCTCTCTCCTTTCGTCTCCTTTGTCCTCGACTCCTTTTTTCCGATGCATCTTAATCTAGATGTGCCCTGACCGTCGTGCCGTCTCAACTAACAACTAATCCTGTCTTGCTTTCGAGTCTTCCCTCACTGTTCTTTTAACACTTCTCTTTTCCTTCTGTCTCACCTCTTGCGTCTTCACAGGGGCCGACAGGTTTCTACCACGCGCTCGTTATTTCGCCGTTGCGAGCTAGCTATTTCTTTCTCTTTCTTTATTCTGCCGTTCTATTTATGGATGGCAAACGAGCAGACAAAGCGCGACGGTGAGTAATCCCCGTAACTATCGCTGACATAGTCGCTTGTTCAACCGCTCTTAACGACTTCGACTGACCATCGAAGCTGTCCACTCATCTAATTTGCCATTTGTCTACCTACAGTCACATTCGAGTCTTAATGAATATCCTTTGAAATGCAGACTAGCCGCGCAAACATATGCGCGATACGAGTTTGGGGCGGTGCAATTCTAACACAATGTGTGACTACAAATTTCTTTTATGTGAGATTTTCTAAATTAAGTTCCTATCGCTGCAATGTAAAAGTACGTATTAATCCAGATCTATGAGTATTATAAAAACATATAGGTAAAAATACAACGTCAACACATATTTATTTCAATTGATCACATATCCATAAAGTACCAAAATGTATGTTAATGAATTTAAATTTCACTACAGCTCTCTGCTTGCATTTACATGTTTTAAAATTATTTTACTATCTATAATGATTTGAGGAGTTTAATCAGCTTAAAAAGGGGAAGACCAATAACGTCAGTATTGTAAGAGTCTCGGGAGTTCATATTATCTATTGTCCCTCTTTCGGTCGGTACAGCGATAACACCACCGAGATTCGCCCAGATTTACGAATCAAGTATAAACATTGAGGAGATTACGGGAGAGCTCGTTTTAAGTTTTAACGAGATCCCCTCAGCGCGGTGTCGGCGGCATTATCAAATAATTGAGAGATGTAACTCAGCGCTATCTCGCTGTTCCCTGTGCTCTGTTCCTCTCGTTCCTTCCAATCTCTCCTTCCTCCATTCGTTCGCCAACTAGACCAAGCGTTACGTCGATTTCACGATATTATCTATTTGCTAATTACACATGCACCTTATTATATGTGAAAGGACTACGCGCATGTTACCATATGAACGATGTATAGTATTTTAAGAAATTGCTGTAACAGATACTTCTTACATTTGTGTACATTTAACTTTTATATCCTGTAAGTAGACAATTTTCTAAACAATTTTCCAAATTGGTTATCCATTTAATATTAAATACAAATGATGCGTATAAATTTCAATCAAATTCCCATTAAATTAATTTATTCTTCTAAATAAATAAAAAATTTTCCAAATACGGCAGACAACGCATTATATTCACGATACTCTTTTTTTCTTAAAGCAACAAATAATCCTTGTGTTTCTCCGATAATGTACAAGTTCCAAAGAAGAGCAATATCATTCAAAATGATATCATGAATATACCGAAGCCAGCGTAACGAAGGTACCACATCTTTGCGGTGATCCAGCGAAATATAAACAAGCCCGGCGGGCGGTAATGCGTCTCGTACGTCACGTAGAAAGATTAAACAGTTAATAAGAATAAGAGTCTCTTCGTCGGACTCTCCCCCTTTATTCCTCGAACGGGATTCCTTTCGTAGGTCGCGGTACGATAGCAAAGGAGGAACAGAGAAAATAAATGGTAGGAGGGGGAACACTTCCACGGGTGGTTGGAGGGAAATGGCGGCCATCTTTCCCGCGGGCTCTTCTCGAGAACCAATCGCCTCTCTCCTGCGGGCATTAAGGCGGCAACTCCGGCTGAAGAATTGCCTTTGCCACGTTAGACACATTTTTCTCGCTTTTCCTTTATTCTCTCCTCTGGCTCCAGAAGTCCCGGGACTCTTTCCTCTCCTCCTTCACTCGCCGTCTCTCTCCCTCCTCCTCTCCTTTCTTCACGCCGAAAGGAAGCTGCTCTCCTACTATCTTTCTTACCCTCCGCCATCCACAACGCGCCGTTTCGCATCTCTTATTTTCTTTGTTCAGTCAGACCAAACCCCGTTGCACCCCTAAAGTTTTTTCTTATATATAGGTATGGGAGGGGTGTAATAGTGTTCATCCCTGAAGTGAGCTCCATCGAGCGGCAGGTGGCTGACCTTAATAACGCGCCAGGAAACGGTCCGCAAGGTCCTTCGATAAAAAAAAAGGGGGAGGAACGCCGTACAGGTACTATATTTGAAGCGTCAGTTGCGAGATTTACGCGCGAAACTTTCGTCGCGGTTCATCGGGACAGATCGGTTGAAAGCAGAAGCGAAAGAAAGACTTTCGAACTCTCTTCTGTGGGAAAGTTCGAACAATCGATGCATTTCACTGAAGGCTGTAATAGACACGAGTGATATTAGGTCAAATGTGAATGGTGGAGTACCTATAAACGCATCCCTGCAAGCTTCTGGTAAGATCGAATTCGTCGCATCTCCTGGAGATATACAATGTTGATACAGTAATGGCTTCATTCTTCAGCTTTATTATATTTTGACAGGGAATAGAGACTATAATATCTCTGAAAGCTATAAAAGTTACAAAGAAGCAGATGTCGCGCGTACTATGGGGTCCTGTAGCGTAACGTTCACCTCAAAGTCGTCATGAATATTCCCGACCGAAGCATAGGATTCGTATGGGAGACATTGTATCGGATCAAATTTAATATAATTCCTTAATGTGGTAATCTAAATATTGTACTCTTATTAAAGCAGGAATTGTGAGCATTGTAGAATGATTTATAAATCCTCTGTATTAGGCGAAGATTTTCGATGCGCAAATATAAATAATATAGATTATTGCCAACAGCCGCAGTAATCGTACGACGCTTTACCGATATAGAGCGGTTTATTCGTCGTATACGTTGTTTTGTCGTCACCGTGGGATATTTCCAATTCATGAACGACCCAGCTGAACTCGCAACGAATACTCGCTTACTTCGAGTACCTAAAGTCCCTTACTTCGTGAAACGTGAATAAAGCACCACATTGAAAACAATGTTTTATTCATTTAGACAACGACAATCTCTCTGTGGGATATAAGTCACAAATAATTTTGGTATATAGCATAGTATTTCCGTGACATTCATGTACTTAATAACAATATAAATAAATAAGAAATGATAATACCTTCAGATATCATCTTCAAATTATACTTTCAGATATTATTATTATATTATGGCGTATAAAATATTTTTCTTGAACTGCGAAAACATACCGACGGTATTTTTCAACATTATCTATTAGCACTAAGATTGTAAACTGAAAATAGTCGCTAGAGATATTAAACTCATCCGCAAAACACGAAGTATATAAAGCGTTACTTTATTATACACAGTAGCGGTGTGTAATTGCATCGTAAGTCTGTTAAGGGTAACGACCAAAGATTATTGACAAGTAGGTAAATAAACGCTAAGCCCTTTTCTGTCGCGGTTAAGGGTGCATGGACAGGAGAGGGAAAACCTCTTTCTTGATTTTATGGCAGGCAACTCGCTCGTGCTATACCGGCAGCACTCCGGTAAAGTCGTCAAAGACTTTTACGAGCGGGCAAACGGGATTTAAAGTGACGATGATGCAACCTCAAGGTGCTCACTTTATCCTTCACGGCCTCATAAATGTAACTGATGACATTGCCAGATACGTTTGACTTCGCATCTTGTCTCTTCAGTACCGCCGCCCGCAGCGAGCATGGATTTATCGATAGAAGCGCTATGAAACGTCCTCTGTTAATGTTAGTAGCCATAAAAATTTAAGGACCCATTTCGACTAATTCTTCAATATATTTACTAGCTGTTCCACTGAATCAATATTGTCTCCTTTATATTTGATTTATTGTTTCATATTGCTTCAAATATAATAACAATTATTAGACAGTAACAATTGCGTGAGCAAGAAATAATTAAAACACCGAATCAGAAAGATGATACCAACAAAGCACACTTGCTATAAAATATTGTTAATAAAGAATATTATAAGGCTTAATTATTATATTTATTATATATATATGACATCAATTTAGAGCAATTTATTATTAACGTACGTTCTATTACTAACGTACGCTACGTTTGACGCTTTAAAAACATAAAAAAATTGTGACATTTTAAAATAACATTATATTTGATGGATTTATAATTCAATAAAATGGATATTTGTATAATGGAATTATATGCACAATGGTGCGGTATAAAACTATATACATATATATATGGGTATATAGTGGCGCCATCTCACAACAGAATTCTTAAATATTAGGATCTCTGGTTGAAAAGTAAGCGGCTGTAAGTAAGTCATCTTATAAAACAGTTTTCGATATTTACTGTACACGGTAATAAAAATTTATTGTTTATATAAACGCCACATTATTAGAAATATATGCTTGGGTGACTTTAATAATTCGCTTTGCTTTTGTAAATATAAAATTAATTATTGCACACTCAATTTCTACATTTTCTAATATACCTTCAAACACAAATAAAAATTTCTTATCGCAAAGTAATATATTGTAAATATAAGAAAAGTATAATAAGACAGAGAAAATAATGATTTGACACTTGTTGATTATAAAAATAATTTGAACTCTAAGAAAACTTCCCGTTGTTACTAACTCCATCTATAACCATCCAAAGTTAACTACAAGCGAAAGCTGGCGTAGTTAGACATGCGGATTTTCATGAGCGAAAAGTATTTCATTAATGTGACGACAGATGGCCGGATCTTCCCCACAGCTATACTGCACCTCTCTCTCTCTCCCCCTTTGTGTGCGATTATATGTTTAAAACGGTTCAAATGTCTTTTTGATTGATTTACAATTAAAATAAAACTGACAATTATTATTATTGTAACATCATATAAGAAGGTAACAGATAATAAAACTTGGCCATAAAATTTTGAACTAGTGTGGTTACGTTTTGTAAGGTTGGTTTAGTGCTGAGTCGCGTGCAACGGCGCTCGTTAAAAACAGCCGTAAACCACATAACCGCCTGCGGAGCAACCTGTCTTACAAACACCAATGTTTCACGAACTTATACGTTCAGATAAAATATACAGAACTTTTTCAAATTATCTGCTGCTTAATTAAATCAAACAGCTACTACATACTTTTATTTGGCAATAACATATACGTAAGGATGTAATAATCCACAACCGTTGACATTTATTTTTAGTTATTTCTGCTCAATTAAATTTTATATAAAGCAATTAATATACATATAATCTATAAATTTGTTTGCAGAAGTTGTAACGTTTGGAGTATAGTTGTGGTATTATAACTTTTTAATTTACAAGTTGTTAATGTGCACAGCTTATAACAATTTATCATATGTTGATGTAGAAGAAAATATTAAAAAGAGTTTATTGACAATTGACCGCGTTTATTTACTTTCTACTGGTGATAAGTTGGATTCTAAGACTCTGCAGGCATTGCAGGAGAATTATCCTTTAAGTCCTTAAGTTCCAGTGGCTCGATATAGTTTAAACTTTAGCCGTAAGAGTGATGTTACTAATTCCAAAATTGTAGTAAATTTATAACAATATTTGCTACACCATAAACACTATAGTTTACAGTAATCTAAAATGACAAACAATAAATTCTGTGAAAGTTTTTATTTGCCATAATATATTATATTTTAACAATAAATATCCCAATTTTATGTAAACCATATTAGAATTTAATTATGATAGTATATTTTTTATGATAAGACATAATTAAAAATTCAAGATAATGTCACGCAAAGCAAAGTGCAAATTTTTAACACTATATTATTATAAGTGCATGCATGCATTATGTGATATTGTGTTTGCAATATTCTGTTGTCTAATAACTGAAATACGTTTAAAAATGCAAGATAACATTTATATGTATATTTTAACAGAATATAAAAATATGATTGTTGTAAAAGGTATAATACAAAAAGATATAAACTTCCCATCTTATTCCTGGAAAAATTGTTAACAATTAAAGAAAAAAATATAAATATGTGCAGTAACGGTATATGTAAATGTCAACGATTCTGCCTTGTAAATGTTTTGCTGTAACAACAAGTTTAATGGTTAAATAGTGATGCCATCTCCCATTTATATAGTTTGTATACTTTTTGTACGTTTTTTCTAGATAGAAAAAGTACGTTGATCTCTAGATAGAATTTTTTCATATTTATCTCAAGTTAAAAAATAAAAAATAATTATTTAAATAATATATGCACTAAAATCTATTTGCTGACAAAAATTAGCGGTTTTTAGTGTAAAGGTCATTAAAGAATTAATGTACTTATACATTATATATAATTCTTTTATTTATGTGCTTATAAATATGTGTACGCTGGCGTAGAATATAAGCTGATATTTTGTATACGAATATTCTCTTATAAATATATTTAAGACATAAATTCTGCCGAAATAAAATATTTATTTAAAAAGCTGAAAATTTATACTCTTACTAGCAACAGTATAAAGCCTATGACTATGAATTAAAGTACGGATTATTAAGGGAAAAGAGTATTTTTATTAATAATTGATAAAAGAAGAACGCGCACGATCGCATTCTACCCCATTCGCGTCTCCTCTCGATTAAGCAAATATAGATTTACCGCTGAAAACAAGTGTGCGTCTGAAATTGCCATTAATATCGCGAACTGGTGGCTCCTGGCACCCATCAATAATCAATCGCGATTTATGCGAATCTCTCGTCACGATTTTGCGGGAGGAGAAAAAAAATCCATATTAAAAGCATCGCCTGATTCGCGTTGTGCCATGATTCTGGCCAATCGTGAACGTATAATGGCCACCATGGAGCGGCCTAACTTCGCCTGACTGACACTAGATGTCGGTGGCGTGGCCGATCGTAAATCGTAGCGAGATTCCCGCCCATTGCATACCGGTAGGCGGTGCCACGGCATTTCGTGACGTCATCGCGCTCTCCCCTCCAAATCCCCACTGGTCGCCCTTCCCACTCCGCCGATTCTCCACGGTGATTCCCCTTTTTTCCTCTGCCGACATTCCCGACCCGTCGTACGAAGAACTCTCGGGTGGGCCACCATCCCCGGTCATCTTCATAAATGCGAGATGGCCGTTTGAAATGGTATTGAGGCTAATTTGAGCAGCGCTTATGTGATACAGTGTTTGTTTATTGCTTACTAAAGCGGCCCGGATTAAATATAAAACAGTTGACAAGAGTGTAGACGTCAGGCTAGACGGAGTGGCGCTCGAAACAGCGGCGATGTCCGACGGGCACGTCTGTACGCTCCGAAAAGCATATGCAACGTTTATTTTTTCCCCCTCCTTGCCGCCTCCTTTTAACTTCCGACGCCGGCTATTTGCGAATCGTTTTCGTCTCCCGTAAGCCTCGGCATTCGCAACGCCGGGCAGCTTTAAGTTACCTATGTCAACGGCGCGCGATTTCTTGCTCCGGCATTTTTTACGAAATGCGGAGCGCACCGCTGATTATCGCTGATCTGTGAATCAGTGTTGCCTGATTCACAGACGTTCTTAGTAGATCGGTATTGGACCATTTCTTATCATTTTTGGGCGTCTCTTCGAAAAACTTGAACGCGAAGGGAAAATCCCGCGTTGTCTGTAAAGTGTTGTACGGCGCATTCGCACTCTTAATCCAAAAATACGTTTCGTTCCGGCACGTTTGTTGTCATATACCTCCGGCAACAGAAGATCGAGCGTACCGACACTTTAGCCTTTCTCCCCTTCGATATTGTGCGTTTATATAGATATATATATACATATATATATATATATATATTCGTAGTGCGATATTCCTGGCAAATTGTGTTTATAGGAATAGTGAAACATATTTGTCCCAGAGGAAATATAGACCTTTAGTCCGCGTGAAGAGGAAGAGCGGGAGGGAGTTGGATTGTGTCTGTGGAGACGCTATGTCACTAAAAAGATCAATACGCCATCGCTGTTCGGCGTTCGCTAGAATCTAGATGGTGCGAGTGGTGCGTACCTACCTATCTGCACGCCGTACACCTAAACATCTTTCTATCTTCGAGCAGTAACATATTTCATATCCGAAACACTATTATTTATCTATGACTATTAACGTTAAACAAGAAAAATATAATATATGTAGCGGGCGGTTTTGTTACTTTATGAACGTCTATGTGTGCGTTATTTATGAAATTTTACTTGAAAATGGAGCAACAGGATAAATCGAACATTATGCGACGCGTCCCAATTCTATCTACACGCCGGACGAAAAAGCGAATTCGCGCGACGGTACTTTTTCATAGTTTGAAACATATTTATGTGTTTACTAGGTGTGTGATATTCTCTCAGGATACGTGTTTGCTTTTATTGGAAAAAAGTACTCTTCCATGTTTCCAGCTGTGCGGCAATTTAATGCGCAGATTATTTACATATATTCATCCAGTGCAGTTTTATTTCTGACATTTTATACGGTAATTTATATAAACCAATAATTCTTATAGGTCTGAAATTAGCTTACGAGAACTACGAATTTTTATGAAAATTATCTTATTTATTCAAAACTGTCTTAAGAGCTTGTAAAATACGAAAGCTATGATAAAACACGAATAGTAATTGTATGTTAAAAAGCTACCGAACTATTTTCGTAGCTGCAGCTGTAAATGGTCATGTTTACGCATTCAAATGAATCTTATTTAATGTTACATTTCTCAGATTGTGAAAATTAAGGTAGATAAATCTATTCGAATTGCATATTACTTTGGCTGTAATATAGTATTTCCTAGGAGACACGTATAATAAAAAATATTGTAATTGATTAAGAAATTACTAAAGAATACATTAATAATATGAGTTCAATATGCTAAAAAAATAATAAGTCATACGAAACAAATTTACCTCATGAATAATGAATTGAAATATAGCGAGACACACTAGTAATGTGACATATTCAGCATTTTTTCCCTGGACACTTAAAACTTATTCCGTCAATGTATTATATCTGAAAATATCTGAAAGAGTTGAGCACAGATTCGACGGACGATATCGAAAATTGAATCTCCAAACTAACGGACGAAATATGAGCGAGACTCGTACTGGCGAGACATACGTGCATCTGAATTTAAATTATTTCTGCAAGCGATAATTCACGAAAGCAGCGAATCATTTCGAGCAGGTGCTAGAACGTGTTTAGAGTTTTAAATCCGCGTGCGTGCATACACGATATTAACGTTAACATAGTTACTCGTGCGTGTCGGTACGACGTCCGTGTGACCGTTTTACACGTGTAATGCCATACAATGGCCATAAATGGTATCAACAAGTGGATGCTTAAGTGCCATTATGAAACGTTGATTATGGACATAAACCATATTATGTATTCGTAAGTACATCAAGATACCGTATGCGTTTCTTCCTACGATTACCATACACTAGCATTTATTGTATAATATAATCGAATAAGCGTCCGTGAAAGTATTAAATGCGTGCGCCCCTGTTTCTTTTCTTTCTTTGTTTACAAAACCATCTCTTGAATACGGTGCCATCAACGCGGCCATTAATTCACGGAATTCTAGCATATAAGTTGTCGCGTTGGATACTTCGAATACACGCGGGCAAACGGGCGTGTCCCCAGCGTATCTGTGGCTATGTACAAGCCCATAAGCTGCGACGCACATAAATAATTGTGCTCAAATCGATCGATTAATACCGGCAATAAATGTTTATGAAACGTGAATCATTCGTTTATAGAGCACGTTTTATTCTTTCCATATCGTCCCCATCGCGCATTCAATGTATAGAGATGTCTTTAACGTTCGAGAAGTAAATAGAATTCCTACAGTACATTATTTGACGGTGCCTGCGTCGTTTTATTCGTGCAGTTATATGCTCTGATACACAGACCGAAAAAGGCTAATTCCATTGATAATCGCCTCTGCATTTGCTTTCGTAATACAACCAATGAACTTTCTAATTGAACGTTTTCGCGTACTTTCGTTAATTACTCCAGCATTTAATCAACATGAAATTTAATTAATTAATTTTTATTAATGAACAAATCTCATTTTTTATATTTTATAAACTGCTATAGTATAAAATTGTACACGACGTATCACTAAATAATCGAAATAATTCATTTGTTTATAAAAAAAATATTTGTTTTTTATACATTTCCCCTCACGGTCCTTTTTTATAGATAAATTGTAGACTAATTAGTACGCGATTAATGTTAACGAAAAGAAGGGAGAATAAGAATATTAAAATTTATTCCGCAGAGCTAAATTAAAAACTACTTCGGAAATAAAAATCTAAGCGAGTTTTAAAATATCTCTTAACTACGTGTCAAATTCCTGAAAGGCCTAGGGTTATACTTGCCTAATGTTTTCCACCCTATAAGCCCGTGATTCAAACCAGACGCCGAGAATTTTATCACGAGTACTCGAACGGAAAAATGATACCGGCGTTCTCGACCGTTTGCTTCCTCGAAACGGCGCGCGCAAAATCGATCGTTGTCTTGGTAATATTTCTGAAAAACTAACATGATTTACTCGGGAATACGAATGGCGTAGTATTCGCCCCTCGAAACGTGTCCCCTCTAATCTGCACGCTAGCAATTTACTCCGACCGAGCCGACCAATTATGTGGAAAACGGCGAAGAATTTGCGAGTGCCGCACATGCAACGCACGCACACGCGGCCGCGCGCAGTGCGCGGCAAGGGTAATCGTTAAAGACAATCTGAGCCTTCCATCTCCCGGTATTGACCCAGACGCAAAAACCAGACAGGAGCGCGAGAAAATTGCACGAAAAAACACCGGTATAACCAGCACGTGTCGTCAACTAAATTGTCAACTACAATAACTACGGCGACCTTACGATCGATATTTCCCAAGTTATCCGATGCTCTCGCGCAGTAACGTGTGAAATATCGCATAGAAACTTATCTGTATTTCGATGTTTACCGTTTCGTTGATTCCGCAGATCGCGTCGGGATACAAATTTAATATCATAAATGTTTCTCTTAATTTAATGAAAAATCTTATCTCCTTACCATGTTACCTACACCGAGACACGCAATGAATTGAGCTGTCATTGCGCATCGAGAAATTGTCAAGTGAGGCGAATGGCGGGTAAAGAATTGCCATATAATGTTTGTTATATTGTTAAACGTATTGAACTATACGTTTAAAACGCGCATATTTTAAGTAAATTTTCCTTAATGCAACTTGATACAAATTTTATTTCGGATTCATGTCAATACTTGTTACATAATAGTTTTGTACTTACCAACGTTAACACTTCCAGCCGTTGGTCTTCTTCATGAAGGGCTTGTGAAAACTGATTTTAACTGTAATGCAATGAATTCTTTTCTCTCTATCACATTTAAAAACACTCGCACTTCACATAAATTGTAATCCGCACGTGATAATTTTTCTAAATAATATCTTCCAAAATTAATGGTATTATTAACTTGTCGCGCGCGTAAAAGACTAAGGCACTGACTTTATTAACTTGTGTTACGGACCGCGGGAGTTTTAGAAAGCTATAGGTGCCATCGGACGAGCGAGGAGGAACTGACAGAGGAAAGTTTGCACTTTGATATATCCCTTCTAAGCCAGGCAAGGATTCCTACTATTGGTCACAATATACCCTCGTGCAACTTCGTTTGTCCCGAGAAAAAAATGCCCGGCACGGACTAAAGGCTTCCCTTCAACTCGGTTTTCTTAAAAAAAAAAACGAAATCTTTATGACCGTCCCAACGACAGTAGTCTCGGCGAGAGCGTCGTTGGCGGAACTTTCTCAAAACCGTATATCGCAGTAAGGTGAACCCGTAATATTTCAAATCGGTGAATTGCATATAATTATCAATCATAATTTATCAGAATTAAACAGGTTGTCGCGCGTATTTGCGGCGTAACCTCTTTATTCGCCGCAGGCGAGCGAAGGGGAAACAGTCGCGTATGTTTAACGGCAGAAACGATCGCTACAATTTATTTCAACGATTACGATCCATCATCGAAACGTTTGCGCACAATTGATAAGTGTTTTCCCCGTGCAGGATATCGGTGTCCTTCGGTCGAATGTGCACGGGCAATTTCTTGACTTAATGTTACGAAGTTTCTAACACCAACGATCTACATTGTTGCGCATGGGAGGAGCGAAGTCTCATAAAGAGCAAAGAGATATGATCTCAATTAGCTCGGGCCAAAAGTACGGGTACGAAATGAAACAGCCGATAAGAACCCGACGACGTGTTCCATTTACGGTATGCAGCTTTCGAGGTGAGTTACGTCTCCTCTACCATTTGAGTAATTTCTCAAACATATTTATCACATCGTTATCATCGCATTTTACTTCTCTCACGAAAATGATGCAGTATTTACGCAGTTGAAGGGCGTGCACATATTTAATTACCGGCGCTATTTCTGAGAAAATTAATATAACCGAGCTGTAATAGCGATAGATCGTTAATTAATTCTAGTTGCGCGATATCTACATCGGAGGATACTCGAGGGAAATTCAAGCAGTAAAATAAGAAAAGGTTTTCATCAGCGGCTCTCCGTATCGTAACTTTCATATAGTATAGCGTAGGAGAATCTGTACACGAGAATACGTGAGAGGTAAAATAATATGAAAGAATACGGACGAATAAAGATGCCCGAATAGACGTAAAAATAAATACCCGAAGAAAATGTGTTTTAATGCACTAAGGAGAGAGGACTCCCATAGTCTTCAGTGCGTCGGGTCGTCGCTTTGTAGCGGGCGAACTTTCGTTAAGAATTCCGTGGTGGTAGGAACCGGAAACCGTTGGAATCCAGAATGATAAAGAAATAATTCGCGGAGGGTACCGCTGCTACTTGCACGTAATACAGAAGAGGCTGATCTGACCCTGGCGCAACGGCGCACACCGACGTCTCGTCCCGCAAGACTCGGAAAGTATAGCGTGGCTGTAATGTTACAAGCACGGGGAGATAAGAGACCGTGAGACTGTGGACCGAGACTCGGGCAATAAAGTTAGCGGCGTATAACGACCGAGATGTGAAGAGCATGGTGCACGTCTCTTGTTATTTTCGTCATCCGCGATGTTTCAACGTAACCGGCTGATTCGTTACTGCCAAACGCTTCTCGGTGCTTTATCTCCGCTTTAACGACCTTGATACGTATAAAAAGTGATAAAGAGCTGGCAATATTTGAGAAGAGAAATTTTCTCGGGACGATAAGCTATCTACTTGGATCAATCATTACGTTGAAGAGTCGCGTTTCTCAAGAAGCATGGCGGGGCGTTTCTTTTTTCTTTTTCGTTTGGAATTCTATCGAATTTCTTTTATCACGTACAAATTGTATCACGCACGAGGGACACGGGGCGCGACGTCTCTAGGATCCCAGTCAGTTGTGATGTACGAAGAACAATGGCGTCGTTGTATTCAGACGAGGGGGGGTCACCGTTTCCGCGCCTTCATCCATTTATACGTTTCAGTTAAAGTCCTCGAGGGACGTCGCCCTTCGCCCGTTTCTTCCTCCGCGTAGGCAGGACGATCCTTCGGATCTCGCACCGGGTCCACGCCACTTTCCTACCTTCCCCAGCGCCGGGGGCCAACGAAACCAATAAGTAAGGGCAGAGAAACGGGATGGAGGACGGCGCGCCGGCGAGAAGACATACATTCGAAGCGACGTGGATATATGCGCGCGACGTGCGGATATACATGACCGTCCGTATGTACGCGATGCCGTTGGTAACCTTAACCCCACGAATTAATATTCCATACGCGCCGCGTGTACGAGGCCTCGCGGATCGCCAATGGCGCGCCGTGCGCGAAGAAAACGTCCTGGACCCTCCGGAAACACCGGGCAAGGACAAAGAGATCGGGACGGGTTTTGCCGCGGGATCTATTTCATTCGTCAATCAGACAATACCGGGTCCTAGCTCTCCGCCTACCATGGATAATAAGATTCTATAAAGCGGATCAGGCCGATTCCACGTGACATTAGGGGAAGGTCGTGCTGCGAACAACTGGTTTCGTACATTAACGGAAATACTCGTGACACCACTTTGGACTCGCGTACACGTGTAGAACAAAAGATCAATAATGTAGTTTCGATCGAAATTTGCAAAAGTTCGAATCGCACCGTACGCGGCTACGAAATTTTATCGAGCGTTCGATTAATCGTCACCTTTTAGTTTATTAATTGAGCGGCACTTTCCAAGTTGTTACAGAAAAAATACAACCGTACCGTGTGAATAAATTTTCGTATACGATAAATTCTCCCCTTTTTACGTGGAACATAATTTAAAAAATGTTATGTCACGTTATTTCTAATATTGTGTTCGTGATTTCTTTTTTACCTCACTTTAGGATCTAAAAACGATCGTTTTTTAGATGAAAGATGCGCGATACAAAGCAAAATGGTGCGATACACCAAATACAAACGGATTGCAAGAGAAATGGGTGATCGGCAAATAGGAAGAGAGCCTAGGGGACCGTGACGCATAAACCGATACGGTTATTTCCGAATATCCGCAGCCATACGCGACCACTCGATGCCTCCATTTCAATGTTCCACCCTTGCAAGCGTAAAAGTGGCGAAAATTCGATGAGATGTGGGAATGGAAATCTAGCAGAAGCTAGAAACAAAAGCTTGTCCTCACGTGCCGAAATTTGCCATCAAAATGTACATGTTCACATGTAAGAGGGGGCGCTTTTTAATACTATCTTTGTCTTCCTTCATTTCACGTTTTCATGTCTCGACGAGATAATCGAGACAAAGAACTACACGAAATTCAAATACTCCATTTTGTACAAGAAGAACCGCTAGAAATTCGAGTCTGCAATAGAAAGATAAGAATACGTCTGTCTTGTATATAGCCATCCGTGTGCCACCGGATTATATAAAAGATAAAGTAGAAAATTGACGAGAGAAATTAAAGCGTTGGAAACGATTTCATTATCGCATCGTGAATATACGCCATCCTCGCGCATTTATTCGTCAAGATATGTCTATCAAAATTATTATTACGGCTTCTGCAAAATGGCGTTCTCTATACACGAGTTGGCTCAAGTCACTTACGATTGTATACGCACACGGCGAGAAAGAGAGTGATAATAGAACGGTGAGAACTTCGTTACAGGAATAAAACAAGCGTCCATAATTTACTATATGTTTTTATTTCGTTTGTAATATCATAGATAGCTTACGAATATAATTCTACATCAAGTTTTGAAAATGGATACATTTACATTCATTGTCAATGAATTACCACCTCGCTCGCCATCATCATCGTTATCATCATCGTCGTCAATCTCGTCACCAGCTCTCGTCGTACGGTATAATACTAATCATTAATAGTCAATAGACATGAGACTCCATTATTTCATTACTCCTATTACTTAACGTGGTAGGTAGGTAGGTAGGTATTGAAGGACAGCTACGCTCGCTTATCGTTACATTATTACGTTAATTGGGTATCATCGATACGTTAAGACCCGCGGATTCATTCGTCTTAATTAATTTTCTCTTACGGCTCCTCATTCACTGGGCGATGTTAACGTTAGGGTGGTGTTTAATATTTACATCGAGAATATTGTTGAGATAATGTACGGCTCTCCATCCATTCAATAGATACAAAATTAACGATTAAAAGATTAAATTCCGCATTCGGATAATTTCAAACGGCATGGGAGAATGGAATATTAAAAAGGGCTCGAATTGAATTAGAATTGACAATTAACTTCTCTCACTTACGGAGTTTCGCAGTGTTATTGCGTGACATCACGAAAGAACAGAACAGAAACAGACTGCGCTGAATAAGAGAGACTATAACTTTGAGCAAAGAAATTGCAGAATCTCGGAAATGAATATCTCTACAATTCGATGGAAATGGAATTTCCATCCATGCTGATAAAAATGTGCACAGGCCCGGTCTTGCTGCTTCTTTTGTTGTACGAGACATACAGCCTTTCGTTTTTCTATTTAAATACAATAAACAACATTCAATTAAACAATCGGAGCAGAACAAGTGTCCGTTAAACATAACTCTTGAATCTGTGTCAACAACTTCGGGGAATTTTACTTTAATCAAAGCGTTCGGTGACAGGAAGAGCAACCAAATGTTGCGATGAAATACGTTTCCCGTGTAAACTTTTCACGCACAGCTTATGACAAAACAAAATGAGACGATCCCTTGCACCGTCAAGACAAACACTGAAGAACGTTTTGCACCGGATTTCTCCAAGTTTCGCCAGGTTATAACAAGTGCAAATCAGGGAAACTATTACATATGCGGGACGCGCTGTCATAGGAAGATCATTAAAAAAAATTCGAGACGTAAAAAAGCTGCCACAATAAAAAAATAACATTTAATGTGTATATAAAAACTGATTAGCTTATCACTTTATACGGAATCAGTTGTGAGCAACGTCAATGGCAAACAATTACCAAAAATAACAATAAAGACAGTCAACACATTCTTGCGAACGAACAGAAACATTTTAAATATGTTCAACATCGTCCGATGTTATTTAGATCCCAAACAGCAATCTGTTCAACAGTTAATTTTTGCATACTCACAGTCGACTCCAACCTCAAGTGCCCAGACTTGTGTTCACGCTAGCCGGACACACGTTACACTAGTACACACAGGTCGAACGGACAAATGCAATAAGTATAATACAACCAGTTGCGCGAAGGACAACGAGATTGTTCCGTACCGATCGTCAGCGTTTAGTTGCCAAAGAAGAAGACTAGAATTAGTTTCTTTTTTCGGCATCCGTGCGGGACATTCGACCGAAATCGTTGCTGCCTATTAAGCTTAGAAATTACGGTACGCAACAGCGTCATTGCCTTCGAAGAATATTAAAAATCTACATAATATATCTATATAAAAAAATACGCATCGAAACGAAAATAGAGACGACAAGCGATATATTCACACTATGCTATCGTTAAAAAAAAAATTCGTCAGTACCTTTCTTTTCACATTAACAAAAACAAATATACGAAAAAAAATACGTAAAATAAACAGCTCATAAATAAACAATGACATCTATAGATAAAGAAAATATAACAAACAATTTCTTTTCTCGTATCAATCCTACATATTCCGCCAAACGGATTCGACTACTTGTTTCATAAATAACGTTTTCTTTTTCTTCCTTCAACCAATACGCGGCGCTTAACGCGAAGAATAGGTAAGTAATTAATTTCAATGTTGCCAATAGATTCGCATTTGCTTACAAATAATACGATGTGATTTACGCTGAATATTTCACGCTCTCGGTCCCTGCCATACACATACACACACACACATACGCGCACGCGTTCTCTCTCAGACTCACTCATCTTCATTACTTTCATGCAGCCCTCTTTATCCTCGAAAGCAAAATTTCTTCCACGACTCATACACGCACATTAAATGTTACTACATCGTTTAACCAATGTTTGAGCCACACTCTAGTGTTCATTCTATATTTATTAATTCGGATAAGAGAAGTCCTCGCGCGGGGTTTGGGAAGTGGAGATTGGGTGGGAAGGGGGGGGGGGGCTTGCTTCAATAAATATTTTTGCTTTAACGTCGAAGAACCGGCCGTGGCCACGCGAATTCAAGAAAGACGTGTACGCGAGTTTGGCAAGTCGGGCAATGTTGTACTACTAACATATTATGTGTTTCCCTTTCTTTAACGTTTCAGTAGATATACCTAGTCGGTACTATCAATTCGACATAGTACACATCTACGATAATGGTAAGATTAGAACGAGTATATAAATGACAGAGAGGTAGAAGCGGAAAGGAAAAGGGAGTAGTGGAAGGACACAGTTCGAAGGAGTAAGGAGGAAAGGGAGGGGGACGGGGGGAAGCGTCATGAACGTTATATGATATGATTATGCGTCAGTTATTTGGAATAATATTCTATAACCATATAGAGAGTTGCTGCAGCTAGCTTAGATATAAGCCAAGAGAAAGCTTCATATGTGGACGGCGCCCGCACAATTTTTACTCTAAAATTTCCGCCTTATACCTCTACACTCTTCCGACCCATGCGAAAGATTCGAGAAGGGATCTCACTGATTAGGATACATCGGATGCAGACTAATTCGCGTAATTCGGAAAATCACGTGTCAAATCCGCGACGTAGTATACATTCTAAGAGTTATTAAATACCTGTAGTGCCAATTTTCAAACAAGTCGATCGTTCTTTTCTTCTTTTTTTTTAAAAGTTACTCGTATACCCATTGTAAAAGTATAAAGTGAGCAGTTGTAACGCTCGTAAAAATTCCGCATCAACAATGTTTATAAGCGATCAACGAAGCAGTTGAAACAAAAAATTTCCCGAAGCTGTTCCTCGAATAAAATAATGCGGTATCACACAATAATTCTGATTATCGTTATGACAAGATTTGTTCCTTTTTTTTTCTCATTTGAGACTTCCGGAAGAAAAATCGCTAATCCTTATCGTCGATCCGTTTCTCAAGTCCAACACTGTGGTCGATATCCGACGTATGCGCGCAAAAATCGGCGCTACTCCGTACGTCGATGCCATCCCCTTTATTCGCCACACACCGCCTCGCTAAGAGTTAAGGACTTAATATATATCGTAAATAGAAACTAACACGGCCGCCATAAATCTCATCGCCCCATACTGTACAAATTCTTCGGACTAATAATAATTATTATTACGCATTACGTATATCTCTAATTTGTCGGACGTATCGGCGCCGCCATCGTCGCAGTTGCTGCTGTCACGTCACTTAATAATTAACGGTGTCTGTAGCAATAACATAAAAACATAACTAAGCAATAATAATGATAATAACTCATATTTAATAATAATATAATAATAAAACTAACACTCGCGCGTCCGCCTTGTAGAGTCGAGAGCTACATGGTGGACTTGACGGGTAAATTTATAAAACAAAATAAAAAGAATAATAGTGATGATGATGATAATGATAATAATAATACAATAATAATAATTATTCGTAAATAGAGTCATGTGTCTATAAAGCTTTTCTATAATATAAATAGATACACCGATTCTCGGGGCTAACCGCGTCACGTGCGTCCCTCTCATTTTTTTTTTCGATTCCACCATATTACTTCTTTTTTTTTGTTCCGTATACAATGAGCCGGAGTATGTTTAGGCGCGATCGTACTTCTCTTTCTCTTTCATTTTGACATTCCGACAGAACAACCGAAAGATCCTTGGGCTACGGCCACGAAATATACAATAATTACGTTGTGTACTCTTAACACGATAACAGATTACGTGGAGTGGAACCGATATACAAATATGTGTTGCGTTGTTCCATAATATTTTTGTATATCTATATGCGTAAGTCGAGTGCAAGCACGAAATATGGCTCGACATGTGACGATCGTATTGATGCTATAAAAAGTTGTCTTACTCGAATAAAAATGTGTCGAAAATTATAACGCATCTGTTTTTGTGCCTGCGAAGTAAACATTTAATGCACCTTCTGCCGCAGATCTGGCAGATAAATCTAATGGAAAGATATAATTAAAACTGGGTTGAATCCTCATTGATTTATTACAAAATATACTTACACTTTATATCAAATTAGCAAATTTAATTAATTAATTAATTAAATTTGATTAACAGTTTCATTAATCATTAATGACTATTATCTCCGCAGTACATAATATCGCTATTATCATTATGAACCGCACCATTACAGCGCCTCAGGAGGCTACATTACTTTTTTCATTTGAATAATAAATTCAAAGTATATTCCGCAAGTATTTTAATCAGCTGAGCATTAATATCCGTAAATGCGACCATATTTCTGCGAGTGCTCTCGTTACCTTATTGAAACCTAATTTCTGCAAAACTGTTTAAATCTTACACACGCATATATTATGTTCTACTTCATTCTTTTTCATTTTGCACATTACATGTTAAAACACTATTACGATTACGGTATGTAAGTAGGTACTTCGCTAAGTGAGGAGATACGTGAGTACATCGTACGTGCGGACTCACACGCGCAGCTTAATCATTACATTACGTATGGGAATATTATTTATAGTATTATTCTTTTAGTTTAGGTAAAATTAGCGGTAGAGTATTTTAATACGAATACGTTTTTCCTTCCATTTATTTAGGTGTGCCTTCTTTTTTTTTTTGCTTTGATTACGGACGTCTATTTGGAGCTGCTCGCCGTTATTATGCTATTTTCTCATTCAATTAGATTAACAAGGTATTTTTTCCCCTCAGTTTACGTACTTGTTTAAATGTATCCTAAGATCTTACCGCATCAGAAAAAATTTTACCTTGATGCACGATACAACAGATTTTCATTTTTTGTCCATATATATATATGTATATAATATATACTTATTACTTTTAATAATATATAATATGGTATTGTGTACAATATGATTTTACGTCATTATAGTTATTAGGCGATCCATGCAATAGATCCCGGTCTTAATCTGAAAAAGTGGGATTTGCTTGTCAGATTTTACGTATTTCTCATTCCACAAATATATGATAAAATTTAATCTAAAGATATACACAATTATATACTTTTAGATTAAGATCTTATCCCTCTAAAAAACAATAACAAATATGTTTTTTTTAATTTTTTTTGGGTGATAATTACACAACCAATGAAAAATGAGCACATTGTGTTGCTCAGCATTAAACAATGTGCATTTTTTATTTTGTGGCTATTAAATTAAGAATAGCCCCCTACGCGCGTCGGACAAAATTTGTTCAAGATAGGGAATTATACGATAAGAAATCAGGACCTATGCATCGATCGCGCTAACATGGAGGAGAAAAAAATAATTAGGCAATAATTTATATATCGGTTATTCCTTTTATGTTTATCTTTTCCTTTTTTTACGAACTCTAAGTAAGTAATACCAACAACGGGTTCTATATCTATGGAAAAGTCTACCCTGACACCAAATTACGTATTTAATGTACTAAGAGTGAGATACTCGTCCGGTAATGTGGTTCGTGTTTCTCGTACGTATTTACGAGCGTGTATCCATGTGTAGCTTATACTTTCTCCCGCGTTTGTTCTTCATTTTCATCAAAAATTAGCGTGTAGTCGCGAACATTTACGAATCTGTATACTCCAATGCACGGCTGAGAAGAACAATTAAGAAGTGGGCAAATTATATAATTCAAATGACTGACCGATCGTCATACAGAAATTATATTATGGAATTTACCACGCGGAACGTTCTTGTCCCAACTTGAGGTCGACGATTAAAGCATTCTCTCGAAACGACAAACAGATCAAATGTATGTTACGTGTACTTGTGTATATGTATAATTTTTTTTTCTTGTTTATCGACACGGCAGGATAATCGAGACAATTAGTTGTCAGAGCCTTGACAAAGTGCGGTTGCCAAGCATATTGTACAGTTATTTACCATCTATATCACGCTTTCGAGAAACAATGCTTAGAAAGATATATTCTTGAGAAAACCAATGTTTATTATACTCACGGCACGTTACCTCGTTCCTCAATGTCTGAATAGCGCGTTTATGCCTCTCTCTCTCTCTTTCCATTACAACATCTACATTTCTTAAATTCCTCGACAAAATTCGCGAATTCAACGATACTTTATTGCTCACGATAGAATACTACTTTTTTACTCACGTTGGTAAAAAAATAAATACCCTAAATTTTTATTGTGTCTAAAATAATTTACTATATTTCGTTAACGAAAAGTTTCTTGCGACTTGTCTGAATTGACGTATCGGAATGGCTGAAAAACACAAGCGGTATGTTTTTCTTATATCCGTGAGTATAGGTTCTCTTTTTGTGCGAAACCGAGCGTACCGAAAGAGGAGCTTCAAGGAAACAGTTGTTTTACGACACATACATTACATGTGCATTGCGAATCTAATTTGTAAAATCAGATCTTTCTCTCCAAGCAAAATACAATTTTCCTTATAAAACCCATAGTAGATAAAACTTGCTGTACTGCCAATGACTAAACCGTTTGTTCGATGAAACAGTTGAGAATTTTAACGCGCAACATCGGCGTTGGTAATGTTCAGCTAATTCGTTTGAAAAGTGAACGTGCAGATATTAAATGCCTTTAATTGAATAAAAAAAAAGAAGAGCGACGTAGGGGAAAATACTCGTGTACGCCCGTTACTTCTAATCGTAGACCGATATCTAGAAGGAGTATCGGAGTTACCGGAAGTCCGCAATCGCGCGAGAGACACGTTCGTAGTTGCAACGAGAACGTCGCAAATTTTACGCCTCTTGTAATTTCGTTTAGTGATCGTACGAAGGAAGCGTTCGACGTCGACGGTAAAACATTTCAACGTCGAAAATGATGAAACCGTTTTCCCGAGACTGCGCGCACCGTAATTCTTCCTCCGGAACGGATGATGCTTCCTACACGGGAGATGAAGCTAATCAACGAAAATTCGCACGGTACAAGGTAGAACGATGAATCGAAGATTAGCCAAACTCTTATCTCGCTGGTCTCTTAGATGCCGGCTCGCTTGCGCAGTTTGATTTAGTCGCTTCCTTCTCGCAGAGTTCGATCAATTAAAATCGAAATGTCGTCGTTAATGATTTCTGTCGGCCCATACGACCAATTAACCCTTTAGTTTCGGCCCATTTAACTAATCTACTCACCGCCTCGACGTAATTATTGGCTGTCCATGGCAGTATCGCGCCAATTCGTACGTTCATCGCTTGATAATCGCGATGGCTCATTGTGTAGCACCCGATTAACAATATACATTATACGTTCTAGGAATCAGTCACAGGCTGAGCCCCGTGCAAGGCGGTTTCGCATGCCCGCCCTTCGGAGGCTAGCCAAGTAAGTACGTAGCTGGGGTGGGGTGCGTTCATTCTCTATATGCTTCGAGTTTTTACTATCGTAACATCTACTTATTTTTCTTCTTTCTTGCTTTAAAAAAAACAAAAGAGAGAACCGATTCTGCAAGGCATTCGTCGTACCTTTCTTTTTGTTTTTCGGTCGCCCGGAGGAGATCGCGCTCTGTGTATCTTCCAGGCTTCCTAAATCCTCGCTATCTTCCCCCCCCCCTTGGTAAAAAAAGGACCGATGACCGCATCCGCAGGGTCCTCTACTCGCGAGCGCCCGCTCACCGACTCGAGGAAGATCGCCGAAATCTTTGCGTGTCAGATGTTCCGTACCTGTGTCTCGCGTGCGAAGATGAGAGGAAGAGAACTCAGGATCTTCTACGTGATCGACCTTACCAACTACTTCGCTTCGGAGTCTTCGTCCAGGCCGCTCCAGTCTCTTGTGTCTTCCTTAAAAGAAAGAGAGTCGGCTCAGTAAGGTATCCTATGTGGGTACCTTACTGACTGCCTTCAGAAGATCGCTTTGCGTTTTTTCCAGGCCGCTTACGTGATGCTGTTGCTGATGCTGAAGGGCGGCGCTCTGCTGCTCCTGCTGCAACTTGGCCTGTTTCTCCGCCTGCTGTTTCTTCATCATATCTTGCTCCTCGCGCTCGCGTCTGGCTTGCTCGTTGATTTCTTTCACCGCCCTCAACTCCTTTTTCAACTTCATTCGCCGATTCTGGAACCAGATCTTGATCTGTCGTTCCGTCAGGCAGAGTGCGTGCGCGATTTCTATTCGCCGTCGTCGCGTCAAATAGTGATTGAAGTGAAATTCTTTTTCTAATTCCAGTGTTTGGAACCGCGTGTACGTTTGCCGACCTCTGCGCCTCGGGCAGCCGTTCGGACCTGAAAATGTTAAGAAATCTAATTTTTGAGATCACTCGATTGATTCTAGACTCCACCTTGCGTAATATTAATGTGCGGGCAAATTTTATTATGCAGCTACTTGCGAAATTCAAAAACGTCCGAAACTTTTTTTAATCTGAAAATTAGCTCTCTCTTTCTCTTCGCATTGTTTGCAAGTAAATTAAAAAGTACAAACACATTAAAAGAACGAGGCAGCATAAATATATTCCATATTTCTGTAATAAAGAAAATTACAACGTATCTTAATTTTCTTTATGGGGCATAAAAGCACAGTAACAATAAGGGTGTCATCTCCGTTTCTAATTGACGATCTCGAACGTTCTTTACACCCCGTCACAAATTTTAATTCTCTCACTTTCTCCTCTATCGAAAAGAAAAGAAAAAACGTTGTTTGAACCTACCACTTATTGCGAGGGTTAATACACGTAAAAAAGGATGAATAAAAATAGAAAGTTTCCAGGAAGCTCTCACAAAAGTTACCCACGACGAACCCTTTCTAGTGCTACTTCACTCTTTAACTTTCTCCGGGAGTTGATGTCATAAACAAGGATACAGGCGACTTTAAATTTTTTTTTACGACTTTTAAAGGTACGAATCGAAACGGCCGAGTGCGCAGGTAAAAAAAAAAGTTTGCGCGACGCTGCGGGATCTGCCTCGGAACGGTTTCTACGACAGCAAGTGCCGGCTACGATTAAGCGACAGTAATAACGATTAAAGTCAAACGTAAAATAATCGGGGGGAATAATTTATTGCGAATCAAAGGTAGCGGGGCGAACTACGATAGTTAACGTCTCCCTGCCCTAAAATGTCCTTGCTGAATTTCGAGTCGGTATTTTCGTAATCAATTCGATAGGTAACTTCACTTTCAGTTGTCGCCACGGGCGAGGGGCATCTCTTTTCTGAGGCTCGCGGAGAAACCGGTTCTTTAGTGCAAAGAGTGGACAGCCATAATACCATCATTCGCGGAGCGACGCTGAGTGGCCATATTACTGCCTCGTGATGAAGCAAATGCGTGCTACTGGCCAATAAAAGATAGCGAGACTTTTCTTTCCGATTATTTTACGAGAATGCGAGGATTGTATCGACGCGGTAAAAAGCGAGAAAATTAATTATTATATTGGCCGGGGCCCGAAAGGATATACTTGTAAGAATTAGTCGCAGGTGCGTTGAAAGTAACGTAACACGTTACAAATAAGGGCACTTTAGCTTTCAACAGCCAACGAAATACGGTACACTTTTCTTTCTCAAATGCAACTTAAATCGACAAAGTGTCTCGCCGCGGGGGATTAGAAAATTACGAAGAAAAGTGATTGCGAAAATTACGAGGAACAGTGACAATTATATTCTTGCGTTGAAAGTTCGCCTGCTACGGATTTCAGGATCGAGATGAGACCGCGTTACGTGAGATACCGCGCATCCATTTTCATAAATAAATAAATCTGAAGCGTATAATGGCACTTTCGCAGAAGACAGTAATACTATTCATGAGGCTGATTAGCGAGCGATTTACGCTCAAGTTATGGGCGGTGTGTAGATACAGCTGGCAGTGATTTGCTTACACCTCGCGCGGAATGGCGTGTCGGGAAATCGGATTAACGAACAGCACAGGGGGTATTACCCCGCGACAGATTCAAGCCGTATTTTCCATCTTCCGTCATACACGATACTCGCGCTCTAGCGATCGGGCCGCACGAATGACACGCACGTGCGCAATTCCCGATGCAGGATGACCCATCAAATACGTATCGCTCCGGGGCGAGCAGAAAACTCCTGGAGAATGCAGAGAATGCTGATATTGAATTCAGCATGGCCGTTCTCGCCAGCGCGGTCCACGGGCTCGCGTCGGTGTATACGCGCGTGTACCTGAATCAGCGACCACACTCACGAATTCCGCTTTTTACGCGCGTGTGGTGGGACCGGCCGCGCGCCTGTGTCGGTGCGAATCAACACCGTTTTTAGCGCGGCCGTGTGCGTCAGTTTGGCACACGTACGCCCGCTGCAGCCACGGGGTGGTTACCGAAGCCCGAAGGGTGGGACATAGGTTACCTTGGCAACCAGAGGGGAGATCATTCTATCCTCCTGGCGGCATATCACGCGGCAGCCAGCGAGCCTAGCACAGCAGCCAGAAAACTCTTGGCTGCATCCTCTCCAGCGGGGCTCTAGGAGGGCCCCGTTGCACGTCGGTCTTGGAAGACGGGTGAACTTGATTGCGCCCACTCCATTCGCCGTAAATATGGCACATCGGCGAAGCGCTGGCGCGCGAGCATTATCAATAATTTCGACGGGGAAAATTAATGCCGCCGTGCCGGAATTTATCCGGCGAGAATAAAGTTGCGCGCCGGAGGCTCACCAGAAGCCGTCAAGAGCGGAGAGAGGGAGGGATATTCGTTCGATGAGACTAACGAAAACTTTTACTCCTCTGAAATAAAAATGCGAGATACCTTTAGAGAATATAATGCAGGCGATAGCCGACGGCGAAATTAACAATTTCCTCCGCGCGCATAAACATGTGAGAAGTTCAGGGGCTTCTTTTCACGTTGCGCTCAACGCGAAAGGACGATACCCGCGCGCGCGGGATATAAAAGATAGATATCGCTTATCGCGGAAACCGCGCAAAGTGTTAATTAGCATTTCTGTCGTGAATGATTCAGGGACAAATAAATTATGGTCGATTGCCAGTGGTCCATTGCCACTCTACGGAAGGGCGACACGATGGGACGCGCGCACAGAAATACGCCATTATGGATGGCACAGGCCTGTGTCTAATTACGGTCATATACCAAGTTTAATATCTGCTTTAGGTCTGCTTTAGCATGCAGCTCCGAGAGCTTGGGGAACAATCGTGGATATTGTGGAAGTTTGTCAGGCTACGCCCGCCGTTTCCTAGCCGCTGCGCATCCAGATCGAGGCGACCTTTGCTATTTTTTTCTCTTTTTATTTAATCAGAGAAATCCTTACCTCGCGTTCGAAAATAACGAACGTTCGTATTTGACTAAATCTCCTCGGTGTCGTCCGCTTAGACGAGCTACGTGAAGAGATATCGAGTTTTTATTCTATAAATAATCGGCGGCCCGTGCTCTCTTAGATCTATTAAAATAATATATTGGACGGTCCGTCCGATATTGCCAGATGCCCACGGGTGCTCGCGCGTCCACGAGGCGACTCGTGTTGCGCGAGCAACATTACCATCGCTATGTAAATGAATCGGTATTAAGTCTTAATATTATAATCAGTCCTTCAGTCAAAGTATCGAGTGCGAACTGAGAAGGAATAAATCTGCAATTTATTAAGGAATCGCGCACTACCATTAAAAACGTTCTTGAGTGTCGCGTAGACCTCGTCCGAAGACGAGCTAATCTGACTACCCGTTAATACCGTGACGCAAAAAAAAATATTAGCGCGACGACTGTACGTCACTTGGAAGAAAAAAAGAAGATGTACGCGATGCCAAAGAGGCGTTAGATTTCGCCAACGCACTGCCCAGTCTTGACAGCACCTGCAAATCGCGAACCCTCGCGTCTAGATACGTCGCGTTAGGGCCAAACCCCTCTTTGTTCGCCCGCCGGAGGGACCATGCGTGAGCCCCTCAGCGATCCATTCATAAATATCTCAAAACGGCTTAATTTCGCGGCGCTGCGGGCAAATAAAATCTCGAGCCGGTGAAAAATGTAGACAGTTTGCCAGATGAAGGAGAACGAGCGGGGGAGAGGGGTAGAGGGATGAGAGAGAGGAGATACGGCGCAGCCCACGACCCACGGCTCGCTTGATCGCCGTCTCGGGTCACTGCAGCCTCTGCCAGAACGATAGAGTTGGAGAGGACCGGGTAGGAGGCGCGTTAAAGGAACGAGAGGGAAAAGAAGTGGAATGCGAAAGAAACGGCCGGGAGAACGAGAAGGAGCGGGGGAATGAGATGTGTAAAGGAACGAGAGGGATGGAAAGTGCCAAGGAGGAAAAATGCCCACGATAACTCCGCCGTCCATTCCGTCGCGGTTCCAACTCTCGGCCGCGATTTATGCGGCTAATCCCCGCACTTTTCTTGCCCACGTATCCCGCCCGGTCGCCAGGTATCCGGGCTGGACTGTATTTCAAGGCCGATCCCGCCGATTATTCAGCTACGCCAGACGGTAGATACCCCTGTTGTTCTATCTGACGTTCATTAAACCCCCTGCGCCCTGCGCCCGGCGCGCGGCGCCCGGTGCCGATGCCGTTGCCGATGCTGTCGCCGATGGTCGCCTATGGTCGCCGATGGCCGCGGTTATCGGGAACATAAGTCGCGTGAAAAATTCCAAGTGGCTGGAATCTGGACGATCGGGAGACCGGTGAAGTTCGCGTTAGCGTCCGCGAAATGTTACACGCGGGGAATTCGCAGACTATGTTATAATTTCTATTCCGTAACCGATAACGCAGGGCTTTTTTCTGCCGCGCAGCCACGGGAAAGGTTGTATCCCCGATGCTTATTGCCCAGACGGGCCGGTACGTATATCCGATACCACCGCGGGAAGTGCGCTATGTAAATTTTATGCGGGCTGCTGTTCGCAGCTAATTATTGTAAGCGATACGCGAAAGAGGCCCCGATTAAATCTACTCTAATTTAAAGGCCAATTTAAATAAAACGCATTTTGATCACGCCAGCCCCGGCCACTTGTAATTGGATAATTTTACAATTCGAATATGTCCCTCCGTAGATCGCCGAAACGCTGCTTATTCAAGTGTATCAATGACACATTGCTTTTCCACTTGGAACGTTAATCTCCACCGTCGATATATCGGCGCGAGGCGCAGCGAGAGACTCGGGCGATTACCTAATCAGACCTCGGAACCAAATCAGTCGGTCATTAAGGAATATTATTTCTGCGCCATAAACTTCGTCGTCGAATTACCCCTCTTAATGTCCTGCTTCTTTTCGTACCCGGAAAACCAACTGGAAATCGGTATTTCGTTACGCGAGAGATTCTAACGTTTTTTCACTCCAATTTATAAATCGGATAAACCACGCTATTTCGCATATTTGTTTATTAGTATCTTGTTATCTCTCAGGTTCAATTAAAGAAACTAGTAACTAGTAAGAGAAACTTTATGTTAGAACGTTCATTTTTTAAGATTGTACTGGCGCACGTTCGATCCCGATTAAAATGTTATTTTCCAGCGTACATAAATTCTTTAGTTCGTGTCCAACTTATAATGTATAAGTTTGATTTTATAACGTTGAGTCACGAAGTATCTTTATACGTTAGAATAAATGTGTTCAACATCCGTTTTAACGTACAATTGTTTCACGCAGGGAAAAAAAGGGTTTCAAGGATATACCTTCATTCCAAGAATTACCCTTTCGCAAGGATATTCTTTGTAGATATTACAAAAATCTTCCCGACAATCTCTGTCCTTTACGTGAATGGAACGGCCAGGGCGAGCGTCGAAAAAGGGTTATTGTTTTCAACCGCATGTCGCCGCTCGGCGAGAAGAACCAAAATCGCATGGAGGCGCGCACGAGGCGCGCGGTTGACATTTAATCGCCTCTTTAGATTTACGACGACCTGGCCCTATTGCCGCTATTACGACGCAGCAGTCTTTACCAGCTATTTTGTCCCAGTCGGAATGAATGACTGTCCGGCCTACTTGAAGTGACTGCCACTTCCCAGTTCTAAAATGTTTACGCAGCCCTATCGGTTACTGTTTTCGCGACGGTTTTTCTATGCTATTAGTAAATTTCCTGTGTAATAAGGTCAATTATATTCGATTAAGAAGACCATTCCTTTCCTCTAACTACATAACATTAAAATAAAAACCTATGATAAATAATAAAAATCAAATATAAATAATACGAACCAAATCTATGATAATTACAAATGGAGAACATTGAATTATATTACCTAGTTCATTAAAGCGAGTTGCTAATTACGAGTCACTAAATTACCAGTTATAATTAATAAATTAAATTAATAGTTGGTGGCGAGTGTGGCGCAGAGAAATGTGCGCTGCTTAGTAAACAAATGAACAAAAAGATCAGAGTTCAAATTCACAGACACCGCTGGTTTTTTCGGAATCTCCCGAAGGGAAGTGCCAACCACCGAGAGTATCCTGTCACATAACCCTTTAGGCTTTCCAGATTGGAGGTTTCCCTCGGCAAGGTTAACAGCCTACCGAAGATGAAGTAAAACCAAATGCTCAAAGTACCAGAACGAACTGGATAAAACGGGCCTTTTAAGCCCGACACACGAGGAAGAAGAAGAAATTATGAGTTCTAAAGTAAATATGTGCAAACTCTTAAAATGGTTTCTTAAAAAGTAACGCATTAACAATTACAACGGAGAGAAAATTAAACAAACTTCCCTCTTAGAACGTGGCTTTCGCCTTTTATAAAAATGTATTTGTTATATAGCATTTCTTGTATATTCTGCGCATTGTGTACCGACTACATTATATTTGTCGCGATCGTAAATCACAAATTGCTTTCTTAATTAATAAAAAAAATACAGGATACACGTATGTGCACCGACATCACATTGTGAACAAGGAAGAAAGAAGTGCTGATGCGACGAGACAACCGAAGAGCTTTCCGCCGATTTAGGAACTGTAGTGTCCTCGTGCTCCGATCGGTGACTGCGGAGCGGCCGACCTGACACTGACATTAACCACCGCGAAAACGATTTATCGCTTCCCCAGTTATCACATGGAGCGGCACATGAGCCCCCCAGAATACTTTGCAACGATACACATGGCCAACCTTCTCAATATACACGTATACATCTAGTAATAGTTTACAAAATTGTATACTATTAGCTCTGGCGATGAGATACTTTAATATCATTAATTATTTGATATATCTAGACCAGGTAAATTGCAAATTGATCAATATGGTGCCAATAAAACGCAAGTAATCGCAGTAAAATAAATTACTATTTTAGCAAACATAATTCCATAACGAACTTCCCCTTCTATAATTATATTAAAATGTTTCGTAAAGAAGGGCAAACATTTGCGATCAACACTAGTGCACACATTTGCCTTCAAAAAATAAATTTTTTTATCAAGCAAAATGTCCGGACGCTTATCAAACCGTTAAATTCGCGTGAAAGAGAGGCACGTGAACGTTCGTACGCGCGCAAAAAAAACCCGATATGAGCCACAAAGATGATACCAACACCACCGCGGCTGTAAGTTTAGGCACACAGGTGCCCGCGCACGCGTAGCGTCCGTCACGGCGGGCAATAGACTTAAATCCTGATTGGTTGGACAGCTAGTTGGAGACTGTGTGTGAAGTACACAGGTACGCTGAGGGGGAGCGTTTTCGGTAGGACGGGGGGCAGATATATATACAATATGTACGTATGTATCGTGTATATATATGGAGTATAGCGTTCGCGTATATACCGGGCGGCAATAAAGGATTCCGACAAGGATGGATGGTAAGAGGGGGAAGTTCGCTCCATTGTTCCCGGTGGAACCCAAACGCCATCCATAAGGGTGCCTCCCATTATCCGGCGTGTATCTTACCACACGCACACACGCCTCGGCGCGCTCGTGCTCGTACACGGAGGATCCCGAAGATCGAGTGCGAGCGCTCGGATGGAGGCGCGCGGCGGCGCCTTTCAGTGTGCAGAGTCGTACCTACATGGCGGCCAACTGTGCCGCCACGGCAATAAGAGCTCTCTAATCTCCCACGAAATTGTAAAGTCGAGAGGAAAATTTATAAGAGAGGTCCGAGGTCGGGGGGAGTCGCGTCATGCGGCTTGAAAGACGACGCCTTGGAGAAAACCGGAGAGCCGCGTAAAGTGCGCGCATCTCGCGCGAAAATTCCAAGATGGCGCGAGATAATGATTGAAACGACTTAATGGAGAAAAACATTGTTGAAGACTGGCGTCTGTTTTGTGTTATCTCAAATTAACGCGTCGCTCTCGACAGTCTTTTCTTTTTAATTATTATCTCGATTTATGGAGTCTGGTTGCGTTATAACCGGAAGAATATTCGTGCGATTCCCTTTTTCTCACGAAAATGTAGAAGAGTAGTAGATTATTTTGTTTCGTTGATTGCGAGGGTGTGTCTTGGAACTACTCTTCGTTAATCGGTAGTCTCGTTACGAAATTTCTAGCAGCGCTAAATTTCATATGACATGTACCGTCGCACGTGTAATACGATCATGTAGGTATCACGTAAATACTATTGAGTGCTCATGAACGGGCTGTGTAAATGTCACAACAACTTCTATAAAATCCTTAACTCATTCGTGCGCTGACGGCGTCCCGGCAACTGTTTCTCGGATAATGCCACACAGCTGATACAAACGTAGCTAAAATTGCCACCGAATGAACGTCGAAGAAAGTGTGCGATTCGCATTAAAAGAAATTTATATTGCAATCGATCACATAATTTTCATTGTTCAAGTGTGATTCGCATGCTAATTGCGCTGCGTGCATTTAATTTGCCCTACCGAGGAATTTCTAAGCGCAGTTGGCAGCAGCAGACTTAAAAATAAACCTGCTGGCAAGACGCCAGGCTCGAAATACGCGCAATCTCATCCGGAAGGTGAAGAGCGAAACAAAACAAGATTAAATTTTAATTTTGTAATAAAGAATAAAGTATTAGAATGCCGTTGGCAAACATTCCTTCCCCTCTTAAAGCTCATAACGGAGGCTTGCTACCCTCTATATTCTGACTAACGGTCCCCACTCCTGCTCCCCGACAGGGCAACAGCGCGAACAGCTAACCCCCATAGAACCCCCTAAGACTCTAATTACGGCCTTACGTCCCCACCATTTCTCCCGTTACCCTCTCTCTTTCTCTCTCTCTCACGCCCTGCAGCGCCCTTTCCGACCATTCTCATATTTTCCGACACTCCCTGTGCTACCACACTTCACTACAATCCACCCCCTATGCCATTACATGCAAATGCCACGGTTGTCTCTTTCCGCTAATAAAAGTCGTGCCCGTGCAATTTAGAACATCCGACGTTGGGCCACTATGGCTTCCGAGAGATACAAAACGAGACACCGAATAAGTCTGGAGAGACAGTGATGTCAAGGGTTATTGCTCATTAGCAGAGTTGAGACGCAAAGTAGAGACGCGGAGCTGATCGGGCGCGCGCTCGGTGAAAAAAAATTAAGTGGACTTTGTTTTAAAGCCGTGCGAGCACGTACCGCGTTTAATATTATTTCGTCGAGATACGTCAAAAATTAAAACTCCGCGGGAAAAGCCACTTTAAAAGTTTACGAATGTTACATTCTGTGTACTTGTTCACGAGAGGACATTTCGAAGATTCATTGCAGATCTCGAAACATTAAACAAGATGTACGCTACTGCCAATAAAAATAAATATATATGTACACCATTAATCACCGTATATAAACGGAAAAGTTTTATCTTAAGGGCAAAGGTGTCGCCCACAAGGAACAATATCCTCACGTACATGCGTGTCGTGGCGGGAAATGTTAGGATCCGCATAATGTTTAATCAGAGCACGTTGCGGCTTTACGATATTAGCCGGTGTTACGCACCCTCTTTTACCCTTTTCCATCTCCACTGACGTCACACGACCCGGATACTTGGGGAAACGTCGAGGAGCCGTCAGGTTATTTTGGATTTTATAGCTCCGAGGTGTTTGACTTCCAAAAATCGCGATCGAATGTGTTTCTACATCCGCGCATCTTTTTCCCCTCTCTTAATAACTTCACGGAAATCTTCACGGTAGCGTAGAGATTAACGCGTTATTAAATCGCCAGGGAATTGTAATCACTAAAAAAAAAACATTTCGTAATCTCGCTTCTGCTTGCCGTACTTCGAATTTGATAGATCTATTAACATCGCGCCGGACTTGTCGCTGATAGCTTTAACCGATGACAACTCAATCAGTAAATACTCCTCGCCGACCTTCTCTTTTATTAGGATAAATTTAACTAACGGCAACAGAGATCCTTGACTTTATTGAGTCTGATGGCTTATAATACTTCTATTGAGCCTAAAGTAAACGTCATTTACAACCAAGGCATCCAAGACACGTAATGTATATGGAAATAATGCGTTCTGATTGTATATCGAGAGAAAGTATCCGCCTACGCGTTTATAAAATGTACTCAGGTGGCGGATGACAAGTGTATCCTCGTGATTGGGGCGTTAGCGTAACGATTGTTTTCGTAAAACGCGTTAAATTCTCGTCGCGCCTGATAAGTCGATCTCAAAGTGAATTGGCCCTTGCGCTCTGCTGGTTGGACCTTGAAAAAATTACCGCGCCGTCACAGCCGGCGTACATTTCATCTTCTCATAATCTTTAATCAAGTTTACCACACGCGTTTTAATGTAACTATCCTTATTCAACGAATAAATCGAAGATACAACCTCGATTGATAATATTCAACGCTCATTCAAATTTCTTCACCGAGGACCTTCGCAAGATGAGGAGCCGTTCAGTTCCCACAGGATCGCGCGACACTTAGTTGCGTCTACAAGTAAGTTATACACTGAGACACCCATTTTGTTGAATGAAACAAAATTTAGTTGACTCAACTGAATTTCTCGTTTGGATATGGGCAAACAAAATGTTTGAGTTGATACAATAACAAAATTTAGTTGGTGAATTTTGTTATATCAAGACACAAATTTGGTTGAGTGAACATGCGCAGAATCCTTTTATAATATTCAACTAAACGACTTAGTTTACGCAACAAACACAATTATTTAGGACGTGAGATGGACGAATTTGTTATCTCAACCATAAAATTTTGTTCAGATAAGCAACTCGTGGAAACAAAGTAGTTTGTTGATGTAACATTTAACTTCTTTTCAGCAACATATTCTTTTGTTTTGTACAACCAAATTACACGTTCGGTCAACAAAATGATTCAATAAAATGATTTCGTTTCATTCAACAAAATAGGTATCTCAGTGCATAGCCTAGGAAACAATCGCTAGACAAATATATGCATAATAACAGCTGTAAGATAAAAGAACTCGTTCGAGGAGCACTCGAGGATTCTTCCTCCTCCCGTTCGGCGCACGTACTCTCTCATTTTCCTACGCGCCTCGCCGCTGCCTCTCGGGCCCTCCGCTTTAGCCTGGACATATCACGCGAACAAAGGGGATTCCGGGCACATGCGCACTCGATTCCTAGCACTGGTAACGATTCTAGCTCCTGTTATAGCCGAGCGCACCCTCCGGCTCTCGCCCTATCTCTCCTTCTTTCGCCTCTTCGCTTTTGCCAGCCACCGACTCGGCGCAAGGTACGGAAGTAACTTCTGTATACGGTGGAAAAGCAGCGCGCGAATGTGTGAATGCGTACACGAGCGCGGTGGTGGGATGCGCGTCGCAATATTTGAGAATCGTACCGAGATGCGCGTACCACGTGCGTGCGCGAGCAGACGCGGAGGAAAAAGTACGCGTCTGCGAATATGTACCGCTAATGAATGTAATACAGGCGTGGAAATAAAAAATACACACACACACACGCACGTGTATACATACGTCAATACGTGTATTGGCAAGGAAGATGTGTAACGCACACGTGGGCAACTTAAGATGGGAGCGAGCGAGAATGAGAAGGAATGGCAGGTGCGCGCCGACACGAAAGAAGCTGGAAATGGAGCCCTTGCTTTTTATCGGCAACTAACAGACGTGATAAGCTGTATCAGAGGCGCGTCGTGAAGGCAGCGCACTCTGCGCGATATCCAAACCGAGTCGTTCTACGACGCTGTTCCACCTATTCGACCTATTCGCCAAGAGCATCCGGAAGCTGCCGCCGCCGGAGTTTTTAAACGATCCACTGGGCACCGCCAGGCTATCAAAATTATAACGGTCGCCATCTTCAATAAAGGCTTAATTACACGGGGAACGGGGCCTTGCGCCCCAGAGGGAAGAGAAAAGAGACGCAACAAACGCTCGCTTCGTCCGCCAATTGATTTACGTCGAGGCTGCCGAAGAGATACGCTCGTAGGAATTCCCTCGTAGGAAAATTACGGGTAACTTATTACAGCGGGAAATATTTTATTATGGTGAGTTGGAAGATAAATGTTCCCGCATGCGCTAGGCGCGCGAGTAGCTCGGCGCCCAGGTCGTATACAAATCGCTCAAGGTAACGGATCGTCTTACGGACGATTGAACTCTAGCGCCTCGTAACAGTAACTCCATATCTTGCTGGGTGAAACGTACGATCCCCCCCTCGCGCCTCCCCTTCAAAGGTGCCCCATTATACGTTGTATAAATACTACGTTCGACAAACAAGTGTCCGACTTACCGCGCCGGGGCTCTCGGCCCGCGCGGTCAAATGCAAATTTGCGGACGTCGTCGATTCCTAGCGATTACAACACGTCGCACCCGTGACATTAAGAGGAAAGGCGTACACCATTCGCCATTGGCTATCTCGTGGCATGGATTACACGGGGGTCCCTCGGGACTCTCGCGAACCCCCGGCGTTTCACCCCCGCCCGCCGGTCCCCCTTTCCCCCGTCGCCCCCGTCGCCCGCGTCCACGAGCTCGCCGGTCCTTCCCCCTGGAGGGATCCGTGGCTAAAGGTCTATATCGCGCACCGTCAAACCTGCCCGAATTGCTCGTCGTCGTGTTATGCAAACGGCCGCATTTTGTTACGATAGCGGCTGCCGGGGGTCGTCCGCCGCCGCCGCCGCCGCGCTATGCCACGCAGCGGAGAAGCTGAAGAGCACGCTCCTCTCGGCGGAGTGCCCGGTGGCGATATGTGGCTGTACGGCTTACGTCGCGACCGTCGAGCACGTTTTCTCGTCCGGACAAGATCGTTCCGTACGTCAGCGCCGTACATTTCCGTAACTACGCGGACGACGTTCCTCCCCGGCGTCTTCAGGGCACTCCGCGCGGGCTCTCTCGCGAAAATATGAAACACCTCGAGACACGGCGGGCTCCCTTCGTCCGCCGCTACGCGCAATGGAATGCTCGGAGGGTGGTGACGCGAGTAATGCCATCGGAACAACGCTGTCTTAATCCGCGCATTGAAGATCCCGACGCGTTATAAATACGCCGTCGAATTCCCCCCCCCGAGATGTGGGAATTTTGCGAATATTCTGGACCGAGTTCAAGCGGCCGCTCCTGAAGCGATCCGAACGATCGACGCTACCGAGCGATAAGCGTGCGTCGAACACTGTTTAAAATAATTTAATGAGATTACAACGGCATTCGAGCAGATAATGATATCGTTGTTTAGAGTTTCATTTGACGCCATAACACTCCATTAAAGCGATAGTTCGGTCTTTGATCAATGATTCAGAAACATTGCAGTTCACTAAAGCTCGACTGCACACGCTGGACGCTAATTTTTTTCTTCAAATTATGTAAATCAAACGTTACGTAAGATAAAATTTATTCTTCTTTGTTAATATGTCATAGTTTCTTGCATTTAAATGGCGTTTACACTTTTATAATTTTTTTGTTCCCCCTTCTATAAAATTTCTACAATCGTAAGCAGACATACCTTTACGCGAAAGATAAAAATAGAGAGCTTTGTGCGAAACCGTGCCGCGCTTTATTGCTACTTGATTTATCACTGAACAAATTAATTTGCGTGTGAAGTAGGACTTTGGCATCGCGATCTAAAATGTATTCACCAATGCGAATACATTTGTAGTTATTAATAGCTTCGCTATATATAAATCAGCCTGTAAAATCACTTTAACAAACACGAGTTACTACGACAGGATAGAAGCACGTTGCAGATATCTCTTTAACAAATGAACATTTTAAAAGCCTCCAATAACATGTAAAAAATATATTGTATTTCATTTTAATCGCCGTTACTGAATACGAAAAATGATTTTTATATTGCGAAAAATATTGCCCATCGCATAACGTTAATTTCAGGTATTTATTTTAGGCGTCGGTGAACGCGAAGAAGTCGAAACTATAATTTTAGTTCTTCGACGGCGAACATTATTCATGCGTATTTTAAAATGAAAGCTTCGCGTGAAAAAAACATACAATTTCCAGTGCTCCTTTATGTTCGCTATGAAGTCCGTTCGCACAAAAGTCCCAATTTCGCATTAATGCAGACGAGCATGCCGGTCGTAACTCGTGAGAAACAGCGAGATAATGCTCTCGCGGTGTAGTTGCGATAAATTTTTCTTCCTTCGAATAATTATCGTCGCGGCAACGTGACGCATCGGACAATATCTCCACACGGCCGCGCAAATCTCGATTTTTCAGACCTTTGCAGTTATAAATGGCAATCGCGAACGCCCACTACGGTGCGAGATACGGGACATCCTAAATTTAACCATTTTATCTATGTTTTCTTTGTTCGATTTAAGATCATCGTTTCCTCGGCGGCAAAAAGGCTCATCATTTACCGCGAGTTTTATATTTTATATTAATACCTCGACGATTTACATTCAAATTATAAGCCTACTCAAGACCAAATCTATCTGTTTATACCTGCAAAGTGTTTCTTTTTTTCATGAAAGTCCATTTGCAATCATAATTTATAAATTGTCGATTCGTCGATGTCTTTGCTAAAGGAACGACTCCGAATCTCCAAAACTGTCGAGGAATCTAGAGATAAAAGATAAATTGGATAGATTAACATCGAACAGTTTGCAAACAATCCGTTTCCTTAGGATACTATTGAACGGTATAAAGTAAAATACGAATAAGATCCTATCTCGGCAGAAGACGCACGTGGCTGCGCGCCGCCGGAGGAAACAAAGGCACGTCCATTACAACCCCGAGTGTACTGCATTTTATTGGAATTTAATTTTCAGATGAACGTTTATCTTCGAACAGAGCAACCGTTTCTCGCAGTCCAGTCGTGAGGGACCAAACTTAATCATGGGGCTTTAGGCACTGTAACTGTCAAGCCTGTACATTCATGTAGTAAAGTTCGCGCGATACAAATAAATACTACCTATCGCAACAAGTAAACCAAGCGATGATATACACGTCTGACGTGAGTAATCTTGACTGCTGAAATTATTATGTGAATAGTAAAATAGATTGCGCACCGATTGTTGTCTAGATTAAGTTTCTCTCCTTCTATATTGCGGATAGCTCTATAATAGTGTTTATATTAAGCGTCAATTTATGATTTATAAAATTGTGGTGTAGATTTACGGCATCACTGGGCATTTCTAGGCATGTTTGGGCATTGTAAGATACGATAATTGTAAGATAAGATAAAACAAGATAAATGAGACAAAGTATGATAATAAGATTAAGGGTCGAGGTTTATAAGAAAGAGTAGCTTCTTTCCTCTTTATATTAAGCGTCAAAAAATTTTACGATTATCGAGGGGAAAGAAGAAATTTAATTAAAAAATGTGATAACGTGCGCCTCCATTGGAAATTTCAACTATTTAGAATTTGAGTCGAGTGTTTAAAATTTCGTTTAGTTATTGTACGTAGGGGCAATTAAAATCAATTCCAATATAAAAATGCAAGAAACGCATCGATGAAAAAAAGGTGTGAATACACGTGGCGTCTTTTACCTGAACGTGACGTAGTTGATTTTCGTGTAACATACGATCGTCAAAGGTTTTACTTTCACCTAACAAAGCACGAAGCAACATGTGATTTATACGCGTCGAAAAAAAAAATCTTTGATTCTCGTGCCACCTTCGCTTTCCTGTTTCTTCTGTCCAGGTAAAGTTTATGGGTAACGAGGACAAACGGGCAGCGCGCAGACAAAGGGTAAAAGTCTGACAATAAGCGTGAAAAAAGTGAATTTCTGGAAGAAGAGTTAATGCCACGAATAGGAAACGGGGAAAAAACACGTCACATGATTCTTCGATTCGAAACAGCAAAAAGGTATGTACTAAATTTTGTATCCAGTATCATAGCGCAGGCATGTGGCGGAATATTTCTGCAGGTGGGTATCTAAAATTTAAATTCCTGAAAGAATTAAAACTTGTGGTGGGCGACAGGCACCGCGAATAACCGAAGAAGAATTCGAACTTATTTAAACATAAATGTACGATCACGGAAAATATTTCAGCGAGGATTTATAATATTTTATTCCTGCATTCAAGGTGCTCTTAAGAAATATTTCCGCACAAGTCACGTAATGTCCACTGCGATAATTTTATGTCGCGATAATGCGGTTTACCATAATATTGACCTGCCAATGAACGTCGAGTGACGCTAAGGCTGTCCCTTGGAAAGAAAATGTGAAAGCGTAAACGAAAGGTGTAAATTTCTTCCCTACCTGAAGTTAAGTGTCAGTCAAATCGTCGGGCTGCCGCTTCCGAATATCTTACATTGTATAAGATATATCGTTTCAGGGTGGCCGTCGCGTAAACGTACGCCGATATTCGGAATCGACCTGTGCCCGAGGATTTGACTGGTGTGATGGCTTCGGCACGCGACATAACGGGGTACGCGCCGCCGCCGTATGACCATAAAATAAACGTTTGGGGTGGCGCAGGCAGAGGCCAAACCTGGCAGCGTATAAACACTTATATAACGGCAATTAAACTGCTTTTAAGGCCCATAAAACTGCAGTTTCAATAATCTCTGTGACAACACGATTCTGACCTGTCTTTGGAAACGTGGCTGCCCCCGGGAGATGCCAGAAGCGATTACGCCGCACCGACGAGTGTAAAAATTTCGATTGTTACCCTCCCCCCTCCCTCCTCGCGCTGCCGAATTTTTCGATCCACCGCGTCCCCCCAGATGTGCCTAGTTTTTACGATCCGCTTTGTACTCGATCCCCGATTTGGCACGCCTCAAAATACACGCTTTCCTTGCGTTTCCAGACTCCGCTCTTTCCGCGGCAACGTGCCGCGCGGAGTTTAGAATTCGGCGTCGGTACGTATATTAATGGCGCATCGGGGGAGGCGACGAGAGTAAAATAGAAAAGTGGAAAACACGGGCGCCGAGCCGCGGCATAAAGCAGAATTCCGGATGAAATTTCCCGGATAAAATTTCGATGGGGTCTATTCTTTTTCCAAGCCAATGCCGGATACCTGCTGGATGCTGATGCGACCCAGGCGAGGGAGGAAACGTTTACGCTGTGAGAGACGGGGAGACAGGATCGGAGGCGGGGGAATACGAAGAGAGGTTTCAGGTAGGGGAGGGCGGGGGCGATGAAATGGGATAATACCGACGCTGCAGGACGCGGCAGCCATCATCGAATGCTAATGAGGGGTTGGCGGCTTTTGGGGCAGTGGACTCTGCCCGTAGAGTGGTGCGCCGTTGTCGGCGGATCGGCCTGATTATAAATTATACATTATCTCCCGCTAGTCCCCGTGTACACACCGTAATCCAGCTAGACATTCGCAGGCCTCTGAACCCCCGAATGTCAGAATATGTTCGCGTATTCGCGTACCAGAGACAGATTAGAAATTCGTACATCGCCCGCGCCAGCAGTTCCGCTTGGCTACCACATTCGGTAACCGCGTTAGCCCGTGTAATTTTAATTTGCGCCGAGCGTCAACGAAATTCTCAAAAAGTTGCGCGTGGACTTTTGTTCGCGAGCGCAAAATAGTCGCGGCTGCCGAAGGGATTTTGCATTTGTTACGAGTGAAAATGCGAAGCCATTCCCATCGTATACGCGGCACGTTACGAATAAAAGAGCTTGCGACAAACGAATCTGACGGTTTTCATTGGTATAGTGTCCGCGAATACGCCCCGCAAGCGTGATTTGTGCACGTTATACGAAAGAGACGGAATTACAATTAAATCTGTTATTTCTAATACCCAATTTTTATATTTAAGGTCCAGGTTCAAATCCTGGCTGAGGTGATATTTTTCGCAATAAATTTAGAATAAAATATTTAGGCACTAACACCCTGTCACGGCCCTTAGTCCTTTATTCCTTCAAATTTGTGTTTATCACGTCTGAGCCATACGAATTTTATTAATTTGTTTTATATTTAACTTTGTCTTAAATATATGTCCAAAGGGTATTTAGCCGAAAAATAATCCGTACGGATGCTATACAGATCATTTTATCGGCTACGAAATATTTCAAGAAATACTTAAGACGATTCTTAAATATAAGAATTGACTGTAAACAGGTGCAAGCGACCGAATTCGCTATAATACTCGATTCATAATTGGCGAGGAAGCGATCCCTCGTGAGAAACAAGGAGAAAGGACAAAGCTTTTTACGTACTTTGCGAGAAAGTTAATACTGAATAATAAACAAGACAACGTGAAGTTGTCTGGCCATTCTCCCTTTTTTTATCGCGAGGGTTACAGGATACTCCGTATCCCCAAAACGTTACAAATTTTAATGAGACACGCGGATGATCTCGAAGGACAAGTTGAAAAAAAAAGCCGATTCTAAATCTCGGAGCGTAGCGCATTCATGTATTAATCATATACCGAATCAACGGAAACAACGAAGAGTTTAAGCTGCGAGTGGAAAAAAAAGAGGGTTCACACGGGCACACGAATTGAATTTAAAATACATGCGACAAATGTAACAGCGTTACAAAGCGTCCGTAAACCACTCGTAAATTTCTTTCCTCTCGCGTGAGAAACGGGAGGACATTCATCGATACACCAATGCGTCACGCGTCACGACAATAATAAAATTTCACTAAAGTTGGGAAATTAAGCGAGCCTTTGAAACGAATGTTTACCAGATATGGAGATTACTTTCCACAAGAAAAATGGCACGTCGTTGACGTTCTCCTTCTTTGCTTTAAGGTAGTTATTTCGTAAAATCATTTATGCGAGATTTGTTTCAAATTTTTACAGTTTATTCTTTACATTAATACGTGCAAAATAAGACTGATTAAATTAAAATTGACCGTCTCAAAGTTCTGAGAGAAAATGTTAAAGTTTGCTATGTTACACGAAATAATTATTACACGTAACAATATAATTCGTTGTAATATTATTACACGTGAAATATTAAATTAATTACACGTATTATTATGTGCTAAAATATTAATATTTGCGTTTGTAACCGCAAATGATGGCACATTTTTGTTTTAAGCTTAACGGTGAGTGAGACTCGTACGAGAAACAAATATGTCATAAAGTAAAATAGAACGAATAACTGGAAAGAAAATGAAACTTATTGAATTTAAATTAAAATAGGCCAAATAGATTCACGAGCAATGATGATTTTAAAAGATTTTAAATATTTATGTGTTATCATATTAGTCTTAACATATAAATTAGTTACTAATCTAACGGTATATATAACGATGTGTAACGAACGTTTCGACATTACTTTGTCTTCTTCAGAGTTTGTTTGTATAAACTATAATTAGAAAATTAAATATTACATGTCAACATATGGTCTGTGCAATTATAAAATCTTTGGCGTCTAGAACTATGCTGATTTTTATGTGTTATCGCTTACTTGAAAGTCAGAACAATCCCATTTCTCGTGGAGAGATCAATTTCATTTCGTCACTGTTGTTTAAAATTCCGTTTTTCTCAATCCTATTCCATATTGGCAGATATAGAAGGGATCAGTCAAAGTATAAGTGTCAAAGTATAAATAAAAATTATTGACCGTCCCGTTTCAACAATATAAACGGTTAAAACTGAAAAATGAGAAAAAAATTGTGTAGTAGACACGATATAGTGTAAGAGATGTGGCAATAGCGCCTGAAACTATAATCTTTCGAATCTATTTTATATTATGTATTAATCGTAAGGGTATTCTTTGGAATAATATTGCATCATTGTGATAATTGAGTGCCGGTTCCTGTGTGGAAGAAACTTTTAAGCATTACTGTCGCGGAACAACTACCTTAAATAGCCCAATTAACATTGTAATATATTAAAATCGTGTATCCACCGGTGATTCGAATCTTTAGTATTCCATTTATTTTCACTCCTTTCCATTCTTTTGCGTGTATTGTTATTTAAACGCTTGGTAATCGTCGTGATATTTTATTCACCACTATACGTTATCGATATGCAAAATGCATCGAATGTGCTAACCGACATTAATAAAATAGTACAGTTCCCGCTTGCCGGCAACGGCGTAACTTGAAATACACGGGGATTGCCGGTGCCGCGCGATTAGCAAGGAACAGCTGGACGCATAAACGTATAACGGCGAACGGCGTTCTGATTCATCGACCGATTGCGCATATGCAGAAATAGATATATTCCGCGTTTGAGCGTGTAACGAATCGGAATGCGATTTCCTACCGAACTCGGCGGTTGCCTCGCGCGCAGTTGGGGACTCGGCGCGGTGATCGGCGATGCCTATTTGAAATTATGATCCGGCTGATGTAAACAAACCATCGCGATAAAAGCAGCCGGCTGGAGTTTTAATTTTATCTAATCGGTATTTACCGCGCTATTGTGGGCTCGTAAGTGGCCGTATAAAAGATAGTCAGGGAGATTATTCGCGGCTAACATTATCACGGCGACGACAGGTGTAGTTGCCCATATACATGTCCTTCTTGCATGCGCAACTAACATAAATGAATAGGGTAAGGACTTGGCGTGTGCCGCCCGGTAGCGCGATTCACGTAAATGATCCGAACGATGACCTTGACACCTCGGCACGCTTGGGATTACATCACTTTTTACATCGCGGCCCGATGGCTATTAGTTGAGCCTAATCGACCGATCGACGGCAGCGTAATCGCACAGCGTTACGAAACGCTATTTGTATTTCTAATTTGGCAAATACAATACGTGTCTGGACAAAGTCATCGTTGAAGCTTGGGGAAAGGACCAATCGTTGCCTTCGGACGAAAGGAAACAGGCGTGTAACGTCCCATTCAACTACAAGTGTCGCCTCTACGCGTTAAACTGAAGAGAGAAATGCGACTAGCATATGGAGCGTGATTTTAGGAAGAGTCGTTTCCCCCCCGGTCTTCTCTCAGACCTCGAGATCGACGTTGTGGATCTCACATTGCAAAACTTATCTTCCCGATTACCATTTACGCACGGTAATATTTTCAAGGTAATGTAAAATAGATCGCCCTTTCCTCGTAACTGACATAAAAGTGCTCGTTTCGCAGTTTGTTAAATGATACAACGTCGTTTGTCACAATTAAATCTGCAAAGTTTACCCTTTCGTTGCAAATGTCCCGAATGCACGTAAAAACCTGCTCTTTTCCCTTAAGTATATTTACAGAAATATGGAATATATTTCACATGTGTGCGTGTATTATACACAAGTAACAGGGTAAAAGCATTCCGATTAAGCAGTAAATTCGTACTCACCGCACACCACTCTGTCAAATGGACTCATCCAATCTGGAAAATAAAAACGTTTCTTACAACATCCGTACAAAATTATCGAACGCTCGGGCAATTATCTTTCACCTTCTTTCTTACGTTGTCAAGTGGGATAATGTAAATCAGCTTCATGCGCAGTTTAAAGCTATAAAACTACGCATGCATTTGAGATAAGCTTCACATAACACAGGGCACGGTTCCTCAAGCGTGTTACAATAGACTCGCGGGATTTTATGATTCAAATGCGCGTATTAATACATAAAAAATCACGTGTACAAAACGCTGCAATAACAGGAAACAGAAAGTCCGGAGAAAGAGGTGGTGTAACTCTTACAATTTAAAAGGAAAACATTAAACGGTCGGCGGTGTCAAAGATTAGGGGGCGGCAGATAAAGTTGATTCGGCATGTAATAATTTGCGAGAGTCCTCGCGGTTGCCGTTGACCCTCTGGATTAAAAAATGTCTTAAAAAAATATATCTCCGCTGAGATAAGTGTCGACGGATATTCGAATCAGCTGAATATTCGCGCGATTGATATATTCACTGCGTAGCAACGTGTGTCAATCTAATAGTAAAATAATCTGCGAAAGAACTGCAGGTCGCTGCTTTACGATACACAAATTAAGGTATACAAATGTAGCATTGTCGCATACCACCGTCTCGTTGTTCGCAATTAAACTAGAATTGAATAAATCGAGATATTCGAAAAATAATATTAATCATTGAAAAGAGGAAAGCGTGGACCTACAAGTGGTCGACGTGATTTTAACCCGACTGCAGCCTCGCTGAAAAGAATTAGAATCGTCACGCTACATCGTCGCCTGAATCATTCACCTCCCTTCGCAAGAGACACACGGCTATTCTTGCATACTCACGAAATAGATAAGAAACTTATTGACGCACGAACAGCTATGCGACAGTGAAAGTGCTCGAAATAGAAAAAACTGTGAACCCTTCAGAGAGGCTGGAGGTACTTCAACTGTAAAAGTGGAAACAAATCAAATTCACCGCGACGGAGCGCGATGTCAAATTGTTAATTCGTTTAGAACGCGCGAGGAACATTAACGAGGCATTAGATAACGCTGTAAATGTTGTAAGTTTAAATGCGACGTGACAGCATTTGATAACTGAGCCAGCTTTACGGGATCGAGTAAAACGGCACGTTGAATTGGCAGGAAGAATGTGAAATTAGATTATTCCGCGGAGCCGCGGACGCGGGAAAATCAATTATAGGAGATAGTCGGCGCGTAATTTATGAAAGCGCGATTTAGCCTCGTAGATAACATCGACGTAAACACAGGAGTTGATATGGCGAGGACCGACGAGACCGGAGTGGGCCAATTTAATCGTCACTTGCCCTTCGCGGAAACGCGTTACAATAATAATAACAATAATAAGCAAGCCGAAGGTATGTGTAATTGTGAAACGTGTCACTAATCAGCGCCGTCGCCACGCGCGTTAGAAATTAACAGCGAGCGTGATTCGCGACGGGATGTAACGCAGGACCCCACGAGTTGGCGCAACGGAAAGTTAACACGTTAACGTCAAGTATTATTATAACGTGTTGATAGCGGAACGGGCTTCGGAAAATAATTTGCATATTCAAAGATTACAACTTAATCGCAATATATTCCGCGATCCCCCGCCCCGTGCGTATGCCTTGTATTATATTACTACGTGTTAGCGCAAATACATTGGCGCAAACGCAAGCGCGCGCGCGCGCGCGGGGGAGAGAGAGAGAGAGAGAGAGAGAGAGAGAGAGAGAGAGAGAGAGAGATGGTGCGAGCAATCTCAGAGAAATTTTATTATAAATACGTGATAAATAACTTAGAACTGGATAAAAAAACGGAGTAGTACATTTTACCATGTTCGTTGCACGAATCTCAACTGAGGGCCGGGGTTTCACCAACGTTGTTCGACTTTAAGCTCAGCTTAATTCATTATTTGTCTCCTTCCAACTGTTACTTTAGAAAGAGAGACGAAGGTGAATTAAACTAAGATTGGAGTTAAACGACGTTTGGTGAAACCGGAGCAAGTCGGTGCCGCACGGTGGCGAACGCGATCCGAATGTGCGACAAGCGCGCGGCGACTGTCGCGAGTTGGAGTTGGGCCGGTGACCCGCGAAATGCATCCAGGAGGACAGATCTAATCCGTAGGCAATCGGCCACGCTGTTCGCGCGTCAAGGGGAACCCGCGGATGGACGCGCGCGGGTCGGCCGGCGTCCACCGAGGGACCCCCTTTTCCTTCACGCGGAACTTCTCGGAGTCGTGTCGCGCGCTGGTTACATTGTCACAACAATATCGAACGCGAGGAAAGAGCGGCGGAAACGTGCCCGTTTCGCGTTACCGCAAAAATGTGCGCAGCTTTCGCGGCGCGTCGAGCCGCGACGCGACAACAAGCCCGGGCCCGTCGTCCGCCGCAAATATCCGCGATAAACACCGTCGGCGCTTTGTCCCGGAGCTAACGCCTCCCGGCGGACAAAGACACGCTTCGGCGAGGCTCACACGAGGTGTACGATGTATTATGCGCGACATCGGAACAACTTGCCGAGTTTCGCGCGGATAACAACAGGCGACTACTACCAGTCCGACCGTTCTTCGAGCTGCTGTTCATTCCTCGAACATCGCTCGTTACATTTCAAATTACAATGCAAATTATTTTCGTCAGCAACGCGCAGCGAGGCTGCTACGGTATTATGTAATTTCTAAAATAGTGCGGATATTAGCAGAGAATTTCTTTACTCTTCTCATGTGTATATTAGTAAGGAAAGCCGTTGGGTTTTTCTCTCTCTCTCTCTCTCTCTCTCTCTCTCTCTCTCTCTCTCTCTCTCTCTCTCTCTCTTTAAGTTCAAGCTACTTGCCTTCTTGTTACAATTGAGAGACATCAACGATATTATGCCTCTTAATTGAATGCCTAATGCAATGAGTCTCGGTATTACAATACCTGTTTATATTATCATATCTTACTTTCTTTCTTTTTACTTTCTTTCGTATATTTACTGCGTCATGTATGATTCTAAACATTAAATGTCTAGCTTATTGTTTTGCCATGTAAAAGTGTCTTGAGGGGACTCGTCCCAGAGCGTTTAATAAATGACGATTCTGATTCTGTGATTCTCTCTCCCCCTCGTTCTCGCTCTTTATTCTTACAACCCTTTTTCATCCTTAAAATTGTGGAATGTACTCGTATAGACACCGAAATTTCCGAAACATTCCGCTCATGTTTGCACGCGCTTCTAGCGTGTGTATGTGTAAGATTATAAAATGGCTGGCCACAGTCCTCTAGTATCAACAATCTTCATCGAAAACGCGTGTAAGCGGGAGCGATATGAAACAGCGCACAGTATTAACGTACGTAGCTTTCCTCAGAGGAGCGTGCAATATTTATATGTTCGTGCTTGCAATGTTTTATAACAAATAAACCGTTAACCACGATCCTCGACGCAATTACAGCGAAGCTCGCTGAAAATTACAGGAGTCCTTGGAAAGGTATCGTTTCCACCCCTTTCTCCGCTGGCAAATCATATAAAATATTTACATATTTAATTTGTAATTTGAGAAGAGAGAAACGCATAGTAAAAATTCAACCTTTCTCAAATACATTTGAAATAAAATGATCTGCAATTCCCTATCATGTTTTGCAGTGTAATTTTATAAATTAGAATTGGGCAAATTATGCATCAACATTACCATATTTAATAAGTATAATACAATAGTTGTAATTGCTTCTCCATTCATATCTCTTTATACTATTCGATTAAAGTTGCGACACGTCTATTGTCTCTTGTCATGCAGAAAGTTTCATGCGATCATCCCTCAGGTACTTTTCCTTTCAGTCATGCAATATAAAAACATAGATAAGGCAATGTTGAATCTATTATCGAGATGCCACTTTCACATTTAAATAATCGAAATAAACATCTGTCAATGAGACAGAAATGATATGTAAAATTCAAATAGAGCTACGGCAATCGTCCGTGCAATAATACATAGAACCGTGAAGGAACGTTTGGCTGGAGAAACCGAAATCGAGTCGAAAATGGATTGGCCGAGAGAAGCTAAGCGTCCAAAGTACGTTTCGTGAAAACTTTATCCCAAGTTCGCTTCTAGAGACCGTCACCCATGCGGACAAGCAATAACGATGATGAGCCGTGACGGCCGGCACGATGCGTTACGTCGTTGAACGGCGATGAATGCCGGCAAAAGGGTAAAGGAAAGAGGGGGGTAGAAAAAAAGAAGAAAGCCCTTGAAGACATCGAAGAGGGACTCACCGGTAATGGACATCCATGGGTACCGAGGTATGTCCGAGATGCCGGGCTGGCCGGTGGTGGGCTGTTGGCAGGACGTCAAGGGATCGACGACGGCCGAGGCGGCGGCCGCCTGATGGTAGAACTGTGCCGCCGCTGCCATGGAGGCGGAGGCGGCCGAGACGGCCGAGGATGCCGACGCGGAGGAGACGAGGCTACCGGGCGTAGCGCCGTTCTGGTGATGGTGGCCGAGGGTGTAGTTAACCATGGGATCGGCCGACGCGGGGGTGACGTTGCCGGTGAGGCTGGCCGTGTAACGGCAGGACTTGTCGCCGGCGGTGGCGGCGTCGACGGCGGCGGCGGCGGCGAGGGCTGCGCTCGAGGCCGCGGAGGAGCCGAAGCCGGGCACCATGCTCGACGTGGCGCCGAACGCGGCGGCCGCGACCGCCTGCTGCTGCTGGTGATGATGGTGCGCCGCTGCGGCGGACACGTACGGATACATGCTGGTGCGCGCCGCCGGTGACGTGGACGCGGAGCTTCCCGAGTGCTGGGGACTCGAACCCGTCGGGCTCGGCGAGTTGTGCTGCTGTGCGTAATTGACCGCCGCGGCCGCAACTGCAGCCGCGGATAGACTCGATTCTAGGCTCGCGGTGGCCGGGCTGGTCGTGCACGCCTGAATGGTACCTGGTGCCGCGCTTGAGAACAACTGTTGCGGGTGGAATTGTTGGTACTTAGCAGGTAGCATACTATCAATTATGAATTTCGTACTCATATCGCCTGTCGGTGCCGATGTGGAGCCGATGCCGAAGACACGCCCGGGCCGGACGACCGGGACGAGTGTCTCAACACCGACACCGTGGCGACACGTCCGCCGGCTGCCGCTGCTGCTGCTGCTGCTGTTGTTGCCGCTGTTGTTGCCACTGCTGCTGCTGCTGCTGGTGTTGCTGCTGCCGCCTCATCGTCTCCCTCGAGCGTAATCCGTCTCGCGAGCCGCGGATCACACCGGCAACACACTCTCGGGGAAATCTCTCTCTCTCTCTCTCTCTCTCTCTCGGATAAACTTGGCGAAGGAACCTCGGAGTAATCCCTTCCGTCTGGCGCTTTATCGCTTCTTTCCGGGTCCACGGCGATCAAGGTCCACTTTTACTGCCACTTACGCAACTACGGCACATTATCACAATAACAATACCGAACGCGGCGGGATGCGGTGACCGGGGACGACTGACCACGAATCACCGGCCGTCCGCGATCGCAAATGGCATGTCCCTCCTCTCCGCGATCGCCGGGAGTGAGATTCGGTGAGTGTGTGTGATCTTGGCGTCGCGTCGCGAAATTTCAATCCTGCCGCTCCCTCGGCCCCCTCGGCGTGATTACCAATCCATCCGGGTATCGGGAGAAAAATCGGCGATAAAGGGCGGCCGCGCGCACCGGGTCCTTCTTCTCGCCGGGCCCACCCAATCCGTGGTCCCAGGCTCGGAAATTGGGCGACGGTGAACCCGGCGACGGCACGAGGAGAGAGAAGAGAAGAGCGTGGCCCCTGTCAGGTGTTAGAAGCCGTTTCTTGCGTACTTCTCGGATAGTCGACGAATCCTTTATGGGCCATGCATGAAGGTACTATAGCCCCCTATCCCGAACGCCGCGTACTACAACCCACGGCCAGCTAAATGTAACCCCTTACAATAATGGCGCCGCTTGTCTCTCCGTTCTGTTCCCCCCTCTACGGCCCGGGAGTACCGGAGCAGCGCCGGGGTACCAGCTGGTAAACACCGCCGTCCAATCGCGGCGCGGCCTCACCGGAGGCGGGCCAATCCCGGCCGGGCTAGGCGCGCCAAGATGAATGGGGTCTCTTTCTCCGCCGCACACCGCTCGCCCTCTCGCTCCTGACCGCGGGCGCCGCTATGCCGCGCGCTCTCTTCCCCACCGCCCGCGGACAGGCCTCTCGCTCCCTCGCCCGCCGTATACCCGGCGTCAACGGCGTCCTCCGTCCGTCCGACGGTCCGTACGCTCGCCTCTCGCCAGTGCACGAGTGCCTCTCCGCGTTGCCTTGTACCCTGCAACGTTTCCAGCGTCTCACACGGTATTTTCTGTCCTCCG
>NW_011967192.1:1300235-1307493 GCF_000949405.1 Vollenhovia emeryi
CTCGTCTCTCTCTCTCTCTCTCTCTCTCTCTCTCGCTCTCTCTCTCGCTCTCTCTCTCTCGTTTGAGCGCAGTCTTTTTATCTCGGTTTTACTCTGCCTCCTCGTCTCTCCGAAAAAAAATTTTTTTTCCTTTTCGGGGGATCTCGACAAGGCAGCACTTTTTCGAATTTCCGCTTCGTACACATCACTCGTTTCCTAGTCAGTTTACGTTAGTCCCGAGGCTTTTGTCCTTTTATTAATACACACGAGCTCGATCGCGAAATCTCTCGAATCTCCAAATTTCCATTCGTTCGTAATTTTCTCTCTTCTTTTCCATTAGTTCTCTCACCCTTGTAACGGCACTGTTCCCAACTGAATGGAACGTCTTTCGAATTGCTTCGGTTACCTCCTAACGATTCAACGTAACAGGACGGCAGTTATAATTTTGCAAGCAGTAAGTCTTTAACAATGTATCACACTTTCATTTACATTTATCAATCCAGTCGCACACTTCATTTGTTCATCAGCAAAGCGGCGAGACTCGTCCAACGAAACAGTCCTGTTCCCGCTAAATAATTACACGAAATTTTTATCCGTAGATTCGTTAGCTTCCTCGTCATCCAATCGCTTCTTTTCCATCTGCGTGTTTCACGTGTGTGGATGTACTTCCATTTTACATTCGTTTTACATTCGTTTCATCCATCAGTCATATGTAACGTGCAAACGTCGTTAATGAAGACCTCAATCTCCTGACGATCCTCTTTTCGTTCGCACCGAATGCGATTATAAATGATTGATTATGAAGGCAGAACGCTTCATAAAAAAAGAAACGACTTGCATATTTCATTCCTCGCCTTTTCGTTTCCTCGTAAGGGAACGAAATTACGAATAGTCGCGGAAAAGAAGCCACTAATGGAACGCGGGGCAAAGGCGCTTCAGACAATTCCCCCAATCCCGCCAAGCGTATGCACAATTTCAAATCTCTTCTGTCAAAGACTTTCGATCCGCGCCGTACCCTCTTCCCCGACCTCCTCTTTTTTCCCTTTCTCTCTCTCTCCGTCGCGGCTGCTCTCGCCAAGTATTGCAGAAACTGGCGCGATTCGGCCACCGTCGAATCGTCGACTCGTCGACTCGTCGACTTTTGGAAACCACTGAACTCGTCCCGGTTGGGATATCGCGGGCGGCATTTTCTATGTGAGAATGGCGGCGCGGGCGAAGGGGTGACGCGGCTCGCGAGAGGGAGCGGCTTACGTCGGCGGCGAATACCGTGATAGAAGGTGCACGGGGAATATCGCGCGCGAGGGGTAGCAAGGCGCGGAGGGCGGGTAAAACTTACAGCCCGGATTCCGGCGTTGCTTACGATGGACAGCTCATTTTACACACCCCATTTTGTTGGTAAACTTGGTGCGCTTGAAACACTTCTGTCTAATAGAGAACGCACTTGTTTTTGTCACGCAATTGCCACAGTTGCCCGTCCACCTTCCGATCGATTTGTTTAAAAGGATTCGAATTAAAATTGAGCATGAAATAACGGCAAAGCCTTACCCTAGTAGCACAGTGCGTTGACTAAACGTTGGTCCGATACAACCAAACGTTGTATGTGACCGCAACCAAATCTTGTATGCGACCCCAAGCCAAATATTGCGCCAATGTTTAACCAATGTTTGGTCAATGCACTGTGCTACTAGGGTACGCAGTCGGGTGGCTAATAATAATTTTGCGTATACACCTTTTTCTTCAACGGACCGCGCGCCGATGACTTTCGACATCTCGAGCTGAAGTTGAAATAGTACACCTAATTAAATCAGCAATTTAACAATGTTCCCGAAAAACTGTAAAGAATTTATTGCTAAAAATGTTAGCCTCAGCCGGGACTCGAATTAAAATTAAATTATTGCCGTTTATCGCGGATCGAGATTTATTTTTTAAACTCGTATAAAAATACTCCTTCGGCATTCCGAGACAGTAATTTATAATTACGAGTCTCGACAATTTTACACGCGTGTATTTAACGGCTGGCACCTCTAAACTCCGTGTTTCATTATAATAAGATATAAATTATAATTCTGATTCCCTGGCAATTCTTTTCGTATTCGCTAATCGCGAATACGAAACACTAATTATATATGTATATATTCCGCATTGTATTGTATATTAAAATTACCAAACGAGACACTTACCTGTCACCAAAATATTCAAACGAGTTCGTTTAATTCGTATGAACGTTGCACGAATTAAATAACGCGATTTTAATCGTGGGAGTTTAGAAAAATACTAGCGAGCAGTATACAACGCTAAGTACTTACCATACGAAATGTTGACTGGCCGATCATGCGAATCCCGCTTTCTGAAACGAAATTCAGAAAGCATTAATTCCGATAAAGGAGACACGGAGGGGTAAAGAATATATTGTAACGTAGACGGTCTGGCATAAAACATGGATTGGGATGCGAATAATAATAGTAATACATTTTTCGGTATAATATACGGAGGTAAATGTATTCGCTATTGTGCCCCTCGTCGTTTAAAATATTGTCCGTTCGGCTGTTCAATATGAATTTCACGTTGTAGCAATGAACGTCTACGGTTCTTTGTGTCCGTACGGTAGGATCGATGGGCGAAACCATAAAAATATTTACGCAAATGTATCCGGCTAATATTAATTGCATAATTGATCATCGTCAGGTGGGCTATTAAAAAGATATAAACGCCTAACTTCGGTGCCGTAAACGAAATTGATAACATAAAACTTATGCCTTTCGAACTCGCGACATTTGATTTTCCAATACATACAGAGAAGGTCCCCTATTATGAGATAGGATCTAAATGTGGGATAGCGGGGTTTCTGTTAAATTAATAGGCATCGTCAGGTGATTACATCACGAGTTTATTGCCGTTAGAGCGAGATCTGTTTAGCGGAAAATTCATTGTCACATTGTGTAATCGTTGCGAAAGGGATTTGCGATTGAATTTGGACGTTGAAAACCTGCTGTCTCATAATAGGAGACTTTCCTCTGTCGTTTTGACACGGAGATGACGCAAACAAATTCACCGTGGAACAAAACAAAAAGATTTTTGCTCTACGATATAATAATTACGGCGAAGCATGCGAGTGTTCTTGTGTTTTAGATTAGCAAGCTGCAGATTTCATTCCCATTGATCCCAAAGAGCGTTAAATGACTTTTATCATCTTCGTTGACGCACGAGTTTTCCCTTTCGTTACTTATATACGTAATTTCTTAAAACGTCAAACACGAAGCGCGTTTGAACGAACGTAATCCCGTGAAGGCGCAACTGATACATTCTTCGGCTGGCGGTACAATCGCGGGTGATGAGTTGAGACAAAGGGGTTTCAAGAATGTAATCCCAGAAAACTGACCAGTACAGTCTGACCGGTCCAATTATATCAACGGTCGCTGGTCGGATCTCGACGTCTTTGCTCGACTGGATAAGGCACGAACACACGAGCCGGAGTAACGCGCGTGTGTACGTACACAGAGAGCCAGCACCCACACGGGAGTGGGGCCGTGTGTGGGCACACATGCGGGGTCCTCCGCGACCAAGACCACGCATGTACCTGTCTCAAACACCACGGAATATAAATTGCAGCCACGTCAAGCGCGCGAAGCTACAAGAGAGATGGAGAGAAGGTAAGGATCTGTGCGTGTGTGCGTGTGTACGTGGGTGTGTGTCCGCGGTGAGGTGTGTGGGGGATAAAAAGAGTTGATCTCCCGCGTCCCCCGTCCGAAACATGGAACGTATCGCTCTGCCGGCGACTCGCCGGACACGTCGAGTCCTTCAGCGAATCCGCTCAAGACACTTTTCGGCGAGCGAAAGGGGAGGACAGCGGATCGCTAAAAAAAAAACAGAGAGAGAGGAATTGGGCGGCGGTCGGTGGGTGCTGGTCCTGGAACCCACTCGGGGAGACGCCCTAGTGATTGGGGAAGAGCACCTAGTGCGCCATCTCCGGGAAGATAAAAGCAATTCGCGAACCCTCGGCTGTGTACCGATATCTTTCGCCTCGACAAACGATGCTGGGGGCTCGGGATATCACAGTCTCCTGGAAGCCACTTAGATCGATGTGCGAATCGAGATACAGACGGAGATTTGCATTAGAGGCAAATTTATACAGAAGAGGAATTAATGTGATATTTAACGATCGCGGACTATCGTTATGTTGTCATAAGTTTTGCATAATTTCACTTTATTTAATTGCTCGATGAAATATTGCGCACTCATTATCTGTTTATCGTCTCAATTTGTTTCGTACTTTCAATAACTAGCTTCGATGATAATTTATCGCGTTTCAATTTATTTTATTCGTTTTATTTAAGCGCATATTTTACAGACGGTTCTTAAATTTTTCCACGTGATTTGCAAACGTAAGAATAAAACACAAAATGTGTTACGTATAGCTATTTATTATGCATGTATACAATATGCGTATTTTATGTAAAATTAATTCAGTGCCTCACAAGTAAATAACGTTAAATCACATTTTTGTGCAAAAACGAGATAGATGTTTTTAATTAGCTTAACAAACCGATACAAGAAATGTAAGAAGCACTGAATTGCTTTCGCAAGTTCTTAACGCATGTTACTCTTCGTAAAACATTATGCGTACACGAATGAAACCTGAACTTAAATAGTGATATTGCTCCAAAAAATTATTTTAATAAAAGTATAATAATTATTGCAAGAAAAATAAAATTAATGTTAAATCAGCAGCAACAAATCTGCCAATGCGTTAATATAACTTAAACTTCAGGGCATCCTTCGGATGTCGCAATAGTCTTCTCGCAGCAGATATTGAATATGCACAAGTGTGTCATAACGTATTGCCTTAACGACCAATTGTAAGTGAAAAATAATGCGAAAAAATCAACAGCGGAATAAATATTCTCATTTCATAGAGCGAACTTTATTTGTTACGAAATCCGAGGCCAAGGTTTTCTTGTCTGCCTTATCGATTGAGCTAGTCCAGCGACAAATTAACATTTTATTTTGAGAAACGTGTAAGAATTTATTTGGTACCTTTTTAATTGCAGATATGTATTCAAATTATAATATCACTGCGGAATACTTGCACGTAACATAAAATTTACAACAGACAACAGAATTTAACTTTACTCTCTATTCCGACATACAAGTTTGGATTGTAGCTCTGTACTTAATTTTGCACATAAATGAGAAAATACAGCACATAATATAACTACAATATAACAGATTATTGCTGATAGGGTACTCATTAATGCGCGAATAAAGTTTTTTTCTTCGCCGTTCCGATCGCGACTTTATCTATGTATATTGCTGATAGGATACTCATTAGTCCTCGAATAAAGTTTTTCTTAATTGCTCCGATTGCAATCCGTAATTTCAATAACTGGGAGACATGCAATTCTGGTTGAATAAATTAGACAATAATTTACTATCAGTGTGTGAACTTAATTATCATAATATAAATATTTCGTTCAATGTAGTTCTGGTACACTTATAATTCCTTAAGGCAGGCTTGTATAAATTTTACTCACAAATAAGATGCTTTTCTTCGTCTCATTGAGAGAGAGAGAGAGGGGGGGAGGGCAGAAAGAAGAGGAAAGAAAAATAAAGAAAATAAACGCTGAACGTCGCCCATAAAACATTCCGTACATTTGATGGAATTATGATACGATTGCAAAAGTAATTTTCAGACATTTTTTCCTCGATAACCTTGGACATAATATAAAGAAAAAGTATAATAAATCTACAAAGACACAAGAGAATGGAAAATTACACGTCGTGTGCTCGAAACGTGAATTAAATTAATCGGATAAAATTATGACATACAAGTTGGCGCATTTTTACGAGTGTTTTACGCAACAAAACATTTCAATTACGTAATATATGTATATATATATATATATGTATATCTACTTGATGTGAACGTAGATATCGCTCATGAAGCTCCACACAACGCTGCGGATGTCAGAAGTGCGGGAATTATTAAATTATTATTAATCGCGTATCGCGAACGCCAAGTTTTGCTCAGAGCAATAAGCACTAAAAGTCTTCCTACCTTTGATGTTTCTCGATGCGCTAATTACTGGTTCACTTAATTAAGTCTCCGCCGGCGCGACGCGTGTGCTTGGTAAATTCTTTCAATAATAATAAAAAAAGGCTACGTAGACGGGCAACACTTTTTAAGTCAGCGACTAAAATCTTGTTAAGCAAATTAGATAGTAATAATCGTATAATTAAATGTCGTAAGGAGATGTTAAACCTTTAGTCGATAATGTGTCAGTAAGAATCAGCATCTTGCTCTTGTATCGATTCTGTCTACGTAGAGATATTACATTTTTTTTTGCATACATAATTAGTAGGACAATATTTAATAAATATACGTGTACGCTGTAGTAAACACGTACAAACGTGTTTTTATTCTACAGGAAAAAAGATTTATGCTGTAATTATGTATCACACATATAACTCAATAATTTCTAATAAATTCGAAAAACCCAAGAGGTTTCGCGATGCAACTGTCGTCGATTCAGGTAAGAGTGAATGCTGCATTTACTTTTAATAGTAAACAGATGTTACATTAATCGTTAATTGTATACAACTAAAAGTCAATCAGTTTTCATTATCACTGAAAACAATTACAAATAATAGCACCGAGTTATTCAGTGATAATCCACTGATTGACTTTTAGAGAGTAATGATTACGATTTTAGCAAAATGCATGCTAAAATGGTAACAACGACGGTAATGTGGGGGTGAGAGATGAGTTTTGCCCTTTAATTTCGACGGACACTGTCAACAACGATAATTATCTCGTCGATCAAGTCGATCCCCTCGGGCGATCTGGCCCGGCACCGGCGCGACAAGGCGCGAGGTATGGGAGAGCTTCAGCTTTATCATTCTTGTCCCGCAGCTCGCGCGGCGAACCGCACACCCCTCGCATACTACAAAGTGCTAATCACGAAGCGGCGCCCACGACGCCGAAGAGTCGGCCGCGAAGCACGTGACAGCCGACCGATCGTCTGACAACCGCGACGTTAGTGACGTAATGATGTGCGGAAGGTCCGGAACGTGCGGGACGAGAGCGAGCGAACGCGGGGCGTGTGACGGTGACAGCGGGCCCCGCGAACGCGGGGCGGGCCTCTTAACGACATCTGCTGAGAAAGGCACGAAGAGGCGAGAGGGAGCGTAGAGCCGCGGGCGAGAGCGAGAGAGGGGCCGAGAACGAGAGAGAGAGGGAGGGGGGGGGAGGGGGAGAGAGAGAGAGAGAGAGAGAGAGAGA
>NW_011967192.1:1309228-1322938 GCF_000949405.1 Vollenhovia emeryi
GGGGGGGGGAGAGGGCGAAGCGTCGCGAAAGGAGCGGGGCAAAACGGTCGGACTTGTGACTCGATGCGTTTTACTGCTGCTTTACGGCGGTTTATTGCGCCATCAAAACATAAAATGCCCGGTCGGGAAGCGTGCATGCGCGTGGGTACACCCCCACTTCACTTTTACCGCCGACTGCCGGTTAAACTGGGCAACATTCCCCCGATTTCTTGCTCCAGAGAACGTTCCCGTCCGGCCATCTCGGATTCTCTCTCCCGCTCCCCCTCCCCGTCTCGCCACTAAACGCGGTCACTGGCTCTCTCTCTCCTGTCGCTCCTCTTTCTCGTCCTGCCGGCGAAGTTCACGCCCTTCTTAATATCGCAAATTTTCTTCGCTACGCTCGCGACTTATCTTCCTCGGGAGGCCCGTTCTCGACCTTCGGATCACCGAAACACGCGATTTTTTTTCGATGACTTTTATCCGGTGTACGCACAATCATGGCGATCGTCTTCTCCGTCGAGAGCGTCTGCGTGAATGAAATTTTACATTGAACCTACCGCCTGGGAAATGCGAGTTGAAATTTCAACAATCTCGCCGACGATGACGAACGTGGAATATCTTATTGCACGTAGAAGAAAGTCCCTTATTATACGAGACAGACTCCTGATATGGGATAGCGGGGATTTCTGTTAAATTAATAGGCATCGCCAGTTGATTCCACGATGAACGTATCGCCCTTGGAGCGAGATCTGTTTAGTGGGAAATTGATTGCGAGATCGTGTAATCGTCGCGAACAAAAGATTTGTGATTGAACTTGGGTGTTGGAAACCTGCTATGTCATAATAGCGGACGTTCCTTCTATATTTTCAGCGCGGACATATCTAATAAAAAAGATGACGCGAATATTTTGAAAGGGGGCCCAGGATTGTACCGATGTAGGTACAACAAAAATATAGAATTCAAACGATGAAAGAAGACGCCATTTTCGGACTGGACTTTGGTGACCTTTTTAATCTCTTTCAATTCACAGTGGACTGTGCCCGATTGCTTGTCTCGAAGCGCAGCTCTTATACATCGAAATAATAAATCCACATCCTTTTAAATAAAAGAACAAATCAACTTGATTGTACGCTGATACAATAAAAGGTATAAAAAATACAGGAAGTCTAAGGAGACATCTTATCAAGACATCTTCGTTCGGTTGTTCATTAGTGGCACCGCAGTTATCATCCGAAATAACCTGACGGACACCACAAGAGTGCTTTTAATGAGAGGAATACTCTCGCAAGAACAAATTCCGTTTTCTTATCGCGCATCGCCGTCCGCCCGTATGGTCGTTACGATGGCGACGGGGGTGACGATTAAAATTCTCTATACGATGTAATTCCGTCTCCAATTTTGCCCCCCGGCCGTCCGTTTATCACTCGGGGGTGATAAGAATCGATGGGCAAAATTAAGGCACGAGTTTATAGTTTCGCGACGCCCTGGCACAATGATGTCGAAGGAAACGGCGCTCCCGCGAGACGCCGCAGCGCCATTATAAAAGTAGACGTCTAACGGAACAAGCGCGCTCTTGTCGCGCGCATTTCGCCTCGGGCGGCTTTTTGATTTTCATTTCGTGCCGCACGATAATGGACACTAATGTCGAGACGCAACGGCGCGCTTTCGGTGGCTGCGAGAGATGCGTTATGGGGAATTTATTGGGCCGTAGAGTCCGTAAACCGGCCGAGCTTGTGCTGCAAATTTTATTAATCGCCTCGCGCTCGGTCGTAACCGAGCCCGAAAGTATTTCAGAGCCCCGTCCTACGTAATATGATTTTTACATCTGTGTTTAACGTAGATCTGTGTAATTAATACCGGCGATACGTTTAATATTGCGGTACGTCGTCGCCATAATACGATGAAACGCGCGTACGCACCCTCCGTAATCATAGTGGAATTATTTAAACAAATGGTTAATTAAGGCGGAAATTCCAGTAATTTGTTCAACGAGAGGGTGGCGCAGAGACGGGGGTGAGCGAAGCACGCCTTTTGCGTGAAAATCAATAATCCTGCAGCAATGGTCTCTCTTGGCTACTTATGATGAGCTATATGTGGAAACGCTCCTCTCTATTTGCATTTGCTCTGTCATAATGCTCTGCAAGGCGTGTAACTACAAATGAATGTTACGCAAACTTCGGCCAGCTAAATTTTTATCGAGTCATTAATTTAACAAGTAATTAATAATATCTGTCTTTAATATTATATTACACAAAACTACGTGTGAATATAATAAATACAATGCAAATGTATTGATTAAGTTTGATGCCATTGTCCGTACATAATTTTATTTGTATACGCGCATTCTATATACTTAAGATATTCTCAACATACGCATAAAAAAGTGATAAATATTTCTGTCTCCAATGAAGATAAAAATTCATTAGAAAAGAGAAGAGTGGGGCTACTCTTATTGAGCAGCGAGGGATTGCGAAAACTTTGCGTTACATTGGCGTCACCTGGCGTGGGGTAGTGAAACTGTTCACCCCGTACGCACCCTTCTCTGCCGTATTTTCAAGCTCCTGCACAGGACCGGCCGATCAAACAGGATTCGATTGGCAAAATCCTCCCTTACTCCTGTACCCCGTAGTTTTCGTGAAAATCTAAGGTGTACCCTCAGAGATAAATAGTTCTCTCGAGTGTCGCCAGAGTGGCGTTAGAAAAAACCATCTACAGAATATATTTTCCTAGCTTCTCTCGCTGTCGCGACGCACGAATAGAGAAATTTTCAGAAAGAAACGATAAAACCATTCAATCGAAACGTTTGGATATTAATTAATAAAATGATTAAAAAGTTGGATAATTTCGCACGGACATCTGCGGTTGGCTCGCGCTGGCCCTTTCTCTCTACCTTGCTACTTAAATGAACTACCTGCCCAGTCTAAGTCGTCCAATAATCCTTCCTATCACAAAATTCTAAGTTCATATTCTTAACAATATTGTTACCTTTGACGTCCAACTTTTATTTTCGAGCAGCACGCTTTTAGTACGTCGAAGAGACTTTTCGCTCTCCCATTGGTCCAGTACACATCGGGACGCTATATTTAAAAGTAATTCGCGCATATACTTATACTTCGACATAATGAAACTTTTTACGATTTCGATATGAATTTTAATGTATGCGTTGAGAGTTAAAAATTCCATAGCTTTTGCACATTATGTTGTATTTACATAGTAATTCCTTAATACCTATCGAGAAGTTATTCATTGGATATAAATTGTTGACTGTCACGCGTGCGCGTACGCGTCCACATAAGTATGCTCATTGTTGGCAATAAATACCAAGGAGCTATAAACATGTCTCCGCTCCTCGCGATTCGTACGAGTGATACTTAATTTCGCGCCGTTAAAAAATTTCCGCTACATTCAGACCGCTACCAATGTTGCAGACTACTGCTTTAAATCATTAATAAATGTTGCATCAATCAATTTGACTTTTATCAGAAAGGACGGAGGACCTGCTAAGGCTCGACTATGATTAATGTTTACGAGAGTAGATTAGGAGACCCATTGTTAACGTTTGACTTTAACCTGTAGAGGGCCGGCATTTTTCCATTGAAATTTGTTTTAAACAGAAAATTTATGCACATGTGTAATCTACGTGTTCCGCAAAGTTCTCAAGTTTTCAAGTTTGCTCCTGGCCACTGTAGTGGCCAGTCCGGCCCTCTGAGGGTTAGAAAATGTACAGCGATGGACGGAATGGTTGCGACACCTTTTGTTTTTAAAGACTTTAAGAGCGCGCATGTCGATGCAGTGTTACGTTTCACAATCTTCGTCTCCGAGGAACATTTTACTCGATGGCCATTTCGAAAGCATTTTAAATGTTTCCGATCTATTTCTTGAATAAAATTTTCGAAGAAAATGCTCCGGAACGTAACCCTGAATATAAACGCGACTTAAGCTCATTAAAGACAAAAAGTGTCGCGACTATTCTGTCCGTCACTGTACAGTAGGACGTGTTTGATTACGGCGGATCAGCATGTGACATCTTTCGCCGTGTCGTCGAAAACACGTGGCGGCAGTATCCCTCAGACGTCTAACGGTGCAAATCGCCCCGCGGTAGCTGTCCGTCGACTGACACATTCATAAAACTTTAACTGCTTAATAAAAGCGTTATACGAGCCACTGTGTCGTGTAAAAAGTCAATGGCGAAAGCCGAATCGCCGTTCGTAGCGCGTCGAGGCGCCGGCGTTCAAAGCGGCCGGACGATTTTTCTTTTCGCGCAGGACATGTATCCTTTGAACGCCGATTTAATTTTAGCTCCAAGTAAATGCTCGGCGAGTCTATATCGTACGTAAAGAATCCATTTGGTTGCAATAACGCACCTTGTAAAATTAGAAGCTCGCAGGATTCAGAAAATCGATTTTTTTTCTCGACATTAATGTACGTACAATTTTATTTCATTTATTTCGCTTGCATTATATTTCATTCAATTAAATTTTCGATGTAAGACGTAAATATATATATTTGCATTATCCGTGTTGAAAACTGAAAAATTCTGCGCCGTTGAGAAACTAAGTTCTTGAATACTAGTAAAACGGTCTTTCAGGGCGACATAAAGTAAAGTACATAGGCGCTGCTCGAATCCATAGAAGGGTTGCGTGGTTGGCCTTGGAGGGTCGTTTGCACCGTTCTTGACCGTACCGCACGGAGTGGCCGCCGTAGAGCGCGTTCCTTCGAAGAATGCATGAATCTCTGTGGGTGCATTATGCTTATTGCAGGCGCCCTGCGCACATGAATCCGGCTTCAAGTATAACACATCATTTTTTTCAACCATTCTCGGCGTCACGCAAACATTAAGAGTATTTGAAATTAATACACTTTTTTTAAACAAGTTTCTAAATATCGATGTTTTATCTAAATATAAATTTTACGTTTCTTTCCTCTTTTCCCCTGCGTTTTTACCACGCGTAAAAAAATCAGTGATGTACAGTCCTTAACGTAACCGTGCGTTTTGACAAACAGGTTCGATGCGCGAACGTAGGATATTCAGTCTCGTCTCGGTTACATCCTGCCCCGTCCTATGTTTCAATTCCAAGTTCGAATACAAACTGCTATTATTGCGACGTGATGAGAATCCTTACGGAAATCCTAGATATTGTGGTGTGCGTCCGTATTGATAGCACGCGAGTAGAAAGAAATATGGTGGGAAACGGCATAGAATATAAAATATCGGCTGCACCGAATGCAGAGAAGCATTTGCATTTGACGAAATAAAAAAAAAGTATTCAATCGTCGTTTCCCAAAACGCCCTATAATTTTTCACCGAGTCCTTGTACCTCTCGAGTATGCGCTCTTCAATGTAAACGTAGACAGATTACGAATTTTTAGCCACCGTGGCATAAAGTGGAGGAGAAAACGTGATAAACGGGAGTAAAATTTTCTAAACCCACATCGGTATAATACAATACATTTTAAAAGAGGTGTAAGGCGGCTTGCGTCGCGTAAAAAATACGGCGAACGACGTTTAACAACGTGCACTCGGCGAGACTTAACGTGGCAAAGTTATAGCCGCTCGATAAGGTTGAGAACCCCTATCGGATTTACGATGTCGGTCGGCGGATGATCGCTCGCGATTGCACGGCCTTGTGTCGTAAAGCGACGATGACGTAGGCTTACTACGTGCGTGCACGCATATGGCTTTCCTGACATCGGCCAGAGTATGTACAACAAAGTGTAGGATCATCCGACACGCTAGTGACTTTGTAAAGTTCGTACCCTCACGTTACCGTGTTTAAGCCAATCGTTTCCTCGAAACCGGTAATTAATTCCTTCGAGCTTCAAATCAAGCGAAATTATGCAAATGCTTAAAACGTTGTAAGATATCTATTATATTGTGTATAAGTTATTCAAGTAAAAATTTATTTTTTTCCACGTTCGACAATAAAAAGAAAACATGAGAGAGAGAGAGAGACGAAATTATGTCAGTTAATGATTTTTCAAACGATTTTTGATGAAAATTAAGTACAAATACATTTTCCGTCTTATTTTGAGCACACAATGAAATTCGCATTTAACATTTAATGCGACACATGTCGAATGCGTAGGCAAAATTTTGCGAAAATAAAAAATATTTCTATTTTTGAAAGAGCGTAAGTCGCACGTGGCATCGTCAAAGAAAATTACCGTCCCCGATTATTAGCATAATCGTGCTTTATAAATTGCGATAAAAAAATCACACGTCAACCCGGTACCGCGATTCTGTTAGAGAAAACTTAGACTTTATCAGCCCGTCGCACCACGCGCTCTTCTCTTGTACTCGCCAATGCGAGATTGTAGTAAAATTTAGCCGCGACTATACTAAATTCGATAACAAACAACGGCACAAGAAAATAAGTTCTCCGCCAAAGTACGTACGATAGAATCCCATTCGGATAACGTGGACGGCGTACACAGGCCAGAAGTATTTAGTACGAGCGTATAATATCGTGAAAACGAAAACCGAAGGCTCATGGCAGGCAGTCTTGCAGCATTCGAATGATAATTGCGCCTGGATTTCTTATCTACCTCCTTTACTTTTCGGTTCCCGACTTAAGTGTACCAAAGAGAGAAAGGGAAATTATTTCATTTGTGTGCGGTACACAAATTAAGATAATGATAAAATTATGCGGAAACTGTCGCAAATTTATTTCGTATTTTCCTTCGCGACGTAAAAGGACTAGTCCGATTCGCTTCTGTTATAGGCAAGTCTTGTTTGCCTTTTGAATATGGAAATTACTTTTCACACATGACACGCTCGTGTCAAAACACTCGGTGCGACACGAAAAGTTCGTATTTTCGTTTTGGATAAAATTCTTTGAAGTTGTCGTTGAAACGGCCATTTTTAGAAAAGCATAAAGTATTCTCGCCAAGCCTTAATTTATTCAGCTCACAAACAAATGGATTCGAGCGGCAATAATTATTACTTTGTCGCGAGATAACGCAAGAGTTACACGATTTCGTGCTCACCATTTCGGTTCGTTGACCACCACATTATTAGTCATGACGTCGCCATTATGCCTCGGATATAGTGGAGATAAAAATACCGCGGCGACTGTGGCCGCTAAGCCATTCGTAACGCAAGGTTTTATGTGTATCTTGCACCGCTGGGAGTTATGTCGCGGCACATTCTATCAGTTACAAGAGTCGAGTGCCACTTTTATCGCGAAAGATTCGTATTTTTATATCCTCGGGCGATAAAAAAAAATTTTTTATTTATGCCCGATGGCGAATAAAAGGCGAATTCGTCAATTCGCCGTTACTCGACGCCGCGAACGACGGGAGTGTGAAAAGCGAGCGCTCCTTTCGGCGCGCGTCAACGTGTCGATCGGAATCGGTAGAGAGGAAAAAAAAGGAGCCGCCAGGTCGTTTAATCCAACGAAATGAGATATGGCCGGATGATAGAAAACAGCCGCCGCTCGGTGCTTTGGCGGAGCCACGGAAAAAATCTCTCGACAAAAACCACGGCAAACTCCTTAATCTCTGCTCCTCGATAAAGTGACCGAGAGGCGAAGCGCCGTTTCTTGCGCGAATGAAAAACAAGAATCGCGGACGGGGGCGAGCGGGGCGGCGAACGTGGGGGCCGAAAAAGGGACAGCGATAAGTAAGAGTGCAGTTCGGAAAAGGATATAAAAGGGAAATATATGATAATGCGCCCCGGGGTGGCTGGCTGCTCGTCTCCGCGAGGGGTTGGGAAAGGAGAAGCTAGGGGTTCGAGTATCGCCGGGGGTTGGGCGTGGTGCCTATCGCTACCCCCCTCCCACCACCTCCTCCTGCCCGTTCCAGCGTCTCGCTCGCCCCCGCCGACCTCCTCGCCACTTGATCTCCGCCGACCAACCGCTCGCACCCACGGTGGTCGATACCTTGGGGCCGCGTGCCCGACAAGCGTCGCGACGCCGGAATCCTGCGCCTGTCATGGCCGCCATTGCGTACGTACGTGTGTGCCTCGCGCGCCCTCGGGCTCATCCCGGGACTCCCGAATTCGGCTCCGCCGCGGCATCGGTAAGTGACACTCTCTCCGCTAATTTCTGTCGCAATAACGTCGGAATACGAATGGACGCGTCGCTCCCGATCTCGGACGGCGTCGCCGATCGCTTTAATTCAATTACCGTCCCCGCGCGGCTTCCTAAAAGAATGAAAGGAACGCTAGTCGTAAAGAAAAGCACGCCGTTTGAGACTTTAACGGCTCCCAGTTTTGGACGTTGCGTCACTTTAAGGCATCTCGACAAATAAGACGTGGCGTTATCTCTCGCTTACGTACCTTCGTGACCTTTGACTTCGAAACCAGTATTGATCCGCAGCCGATAGTGTCCGGCTATTTGATTTGTTTAGAGCACGGCAACGATAACGACGTTATCCGCTTCAATCGGAGCGCATTCACCCGCGCGTGTCCGAGCTAATAAAAGCAAACGTGACCGATTCTTTTTTCACTCGAAATGAATAGTTTAGCACGAGTGTGGCGCTATCCTCGTAAAATTAAAGAGCCTAACCAATTTACAAGTGCCATCGAGTCAAAAGTCACCGGAAGATCCTGAGGAGGAAACCGTTGGGCAGAGCCTGTCGAAGCAAAGCGAAGTAGAGAAGCAAAGCAGAAGGAGTCAAGTTGTTTATTTGATGGCGCCATAAAAGGCCTCTTTATGTTTATCTCCCATTTAAAACGCTCGCATAAAACCAGTGACTGCACACACAAACCATCAGCCGGGCATAAATCATGCCGTGAAACGGAGTGTGTTTGAGAGTCACCCCGATTCTGATACGTACGAAGTAAGAAAAGTAATTCTCCTTGCGTCACGGCGCGGCGATGCTGGGAGATTGCGACTATGCCTGAGGAACATCGGCGTCCGTTGCGTCGCGTCGCCCTGTCCGGACATTGTATTACACCCAGAAAAAAGATTTAGCTCTGGGTTAAACAAATGAGATACGTTGCAACCGGGCTTCTTTGAATCTATTCAATTTTCATGAAAGCACTGCGTGCTGAAACGCGTCCGCTATCTTATATTTCAATTGTGACAACTTTCATCTAAATATATATTACATTGTCAGCATTTTACACTCGTGAAACTTGCCCTTTTGTTTACTGTCGTTGTTGTTTTTATTTACTTCTACTAAAACGTTTGCTAGATTTGCGGAAATAGATGCGAATTCTCTCAGAAATGCCGGTCTCGATCGAATAAAATTTTGGTTAAGGTAAAGAAAGGTTTTCTTTGAAATTGAATAAAGATCTAGTAAGGTCGAAGAAACTTTTTTCTGGGTGTATTAGCGCTAACATCGTAACAGTATGATCTAATATTGGAAAACTCATTGTTAAAAAAGGAAAACTCGTTGTGATATTTTAAATAAGAAAGTCCCCTATTATGAAATAGTTTTCTGATACGAGATAGCAGGTTTTCAACATCCACATTCAATCACAAATCCTTTTCGCAACGGTGTCACGAGCTAACGGTGAATTTTTCACTAAACAGATTTCACTACAAGGGCAATAAATTCCTGATAGAACCAACGGATGATGCCTATTAATTTAGCAGAGACCCCGCTATCTCGTATTAGAAGCTTATCTCATAATAGGGAACTTTCCTCTACACCCTTTACCTTTCTTGTACACCCACGGAGAGAATTTTCTCTTAATTTATCCTGAAAATCGTGTGATCGAGGGACAACGTGGCATTTTGACGAACTCTGTGAGAGTGTTTTTGGATCTTATCATACATTTTACTAGTACGACGTAATGTAGGTATAATTACTAGTAAAATTTGAAAAAGTTATAAAATTCAAAGTGCCGTGTTGTCCCACGATCACATGATTTTCGGGATAAATTTTACGAGAAAATTCTCTCCGCGTACATCGACCTTTACTTCAGAATGAGAGACAGAGATTCTGAAGATCTTGAATTAATGCGAAGGATGTAAATGATAAGACAGCTTATCGATATCCTCCGACGGATTCGTTCATATCGAAATTATTGATCAGTTTTTGGAATCTCCATGGTACACTGACTGGAACAGAAGTTTCCAACTCTTTCGTCCGCCTCCAACAGGTAAAAGAAGCTCGAGCTGACGTAAAAATGTATAGAATAGACCACGTCCTTTGCCGGGGCTTAATAAAAATCGATACCGTCCTGAACGTTTTCCGAGCTGAAAGGGTAAGACCTTGAGATGAACCTTACAGGTGAGAAAGACCGCAAAGTATCGCGTACACGCAGCTCGTAATTCACTGGGCTGTGCCTTATTGGGAAATGTTAGGCACACAAAGAATGTCGGCGGACAAGCCGCGCCAACAATTTCCGCGCGACACGTAAAACGAATCCTTTTACGAAGAGCATCAGCTTCAACGGCAAATATCGATATTGCAAATTGGCTTGAAACAAGTTTCCGGCGCAAAGTTGTTGAAGTTGATGGCTGCCGCGCGTCTACGCTGCCGGTGCTGCGCGCGGCGACTTACGCTTGCGGAAGGATTTCAAGAAATGTGCTTCTTCGTGCTTTCTTCGCGCGAATGCACAAGTCAGTTTACGTAACGCGCCGTAACGAATCAGTTTCGCAGGTCTGTAATCCAAATACAAATGTTATAACGGCTATTCTGTACGCAGTCGACTTTTACATGAAGATTAAAATAAATCTGTCAGAAACGGAGAGAATGCTCTGCGTTCATTTGCTCATATTTCGAAAGTTACATTTACTCTACATTTTAGTTATTCGTGCCACATATGTGTCTCTAATCCGTAACTTCCGATGGGAAACATATTTGCAGCATATGAAACATTTTCTTTTCGGTTACAAACAAGGCCATGTTGCTAGAAATATGAGAATATAGGCGTACAACCGGAAAATTTTTAACAAGCCTCAGTATCGAAAAGAAAAGCCTTGCAACGCTATTAACCACACTTTAGGCCAAGTCAATACTGCGAACCCATCGCCTACGGGTGGTCAGCGGGGAAGGGCTGTTTTGTGCGCTTTAGTATCGAGGCACATACGTCAAAGTTGAGACACCGGTCAATAGCAACCCTTTCGTTTCTGCTACCAAGCAGATCCCCTTCGGGCCTTTATTCCACGAAGATTTGAATCCTGCCATCCGGCATTCAAAGTAACCCTTTTTTTACACAGGTACAAGCGAGGAGAAACAGAAATAACGCAATGCTTCGATTTTTTTGTACGCTAAAGGACGCAAGATGGTGCGGTCGTATCCGCTGGAATGACACAGTCTCTGTCTAGGAAGCGGCGAGGCCTTGACATGTCGTAAAGGGGTAATCAGCCTTCCTCCGGCCGAACCTTGACTGTAATGCCTCTCTAGCATGTCCCATCCTGTGTTGTAAGTGCGTGCGTCAACCGGTGTGCCAGTGTTGAGTAGGTATGCGTGTCGCGCCGCTGCGCTTCTGTCATTCCACCGTTGAAGTCTGTCTAAGAAGCATGGATCAACCGATGCCGCGTGATAGAATTCGTGATCCACGCATTGTCGCCCGTTTACACGATCCCGCGATTATTGCGACGAGTGCGCAATTTGCGTCAATCATTGGCGGCCGCGGTGATGTTCAGTGAGCTGTGCAGTTAGTGCATCGATCGGTAGCCAATGATCTCCGTCTCTAGCTGGGCCTCGATCAGCGACACAGCTACTTCTCGCAACGAATAACGTGCGTAAGGTAATTTCGATACGGTACATGCGACCGTTTCTCCTTTTTCTCGCGTTGCTTCAAATAACATTAAATGGAACTGACTCGGTATCAAAACGTGCTCACTTCGAATTAGATGAAAAGGCAAACTGCATATGCGTGTTACATGGACAAATTTTGTATATAAAGTAGCTCGAAATCTGACGAAATGTTCATTTAATTTGAAACCGAACTATTGTTATTCCACCGACTAAGTTGTTTTTTTTATGTATAAAAGTGATTAAGTATCGTCGTAAATTTCGATGGCGCGTTAAGAAAAATCCCCGAGAGAAAGCTTCTCTCACACAATTACCCGCAGCTGCCGCAGCCAGTAAATTTCTCACATCCGACGGCATCATCGTTCTACATAGATATACTTACAAGTATCTTCGTTAAGCACGAACGTTTCAATATACAACTTTAATGAGCTTCATTATTAATGTCATTAATAATCACGTAGAAGCGGATGTCTCAAGTTAATTACGACGAACTTTTATCCCCGCAAGAAATAACAATTATGATTAACGAGCAGTCGAGCGAGACGACCGCGCAATCCGCGTTTACTTCGCCACAAGAGGTCGCATACAAACCGACTTTGTTTCCAGTAGTTCTGTACGGTCTAATTGACCGGCCGTTTCAATGAATCCAGAAACGAAGCTTTGATTTAATTATTCATTGGCGCAGTGGGACAATCCATTTCTTAGACGCACGTATCGAATTTTGCTCCTTGATTCTTATTCTAGCACGAACTGGTGGACAGAAAAGAGCTTCTACTAAATCATTAATTTTACAGAGTAAATTTATCGCGTCGTAATCACTGCAAAAACAATCGAATTAGGTAGGCCATATTCAGCCACAGTTCGGTCGGGTTTAAATATATAAAGAGCAACGACAAAACGAATTTATTTTGGAAATATTCGAGCGTGTGACGTTATCGAAGCCCCAACGTAAAGGAATTTTAAATTACGAAGAATTAAAAGCTCAATTTCTTTCATTGTTTGCTCCGTCACACGCAAAGAAGATAGGCGGAGGGGTGGGGGGGGGGGATATTCGATATTCCGTTTGTACGCGTATTTGTAAATTCGTGAAATTTGTGCAAACTCAAATTGGTCTTGAGCGTGAAAACCGAGCTGTGTAAATCTGTCTCGCGGTGTCTCTCACGTTGAAAGGCCTGCCGTACGGCAGATAGTTTTCGCCTACGGCTGGAACAAGCTACATTCCAATTCTGTACGGTATTCAGAGTCCGTTTTTTATCGTGGTATCGGCTGCCTTGATAACGTCGCGAACTTAAGTGCGCCCGTAATAATAATTTCGAGCGCTGCGCGCGCCATACTGCGAGCTTCATTCGACATTCCATTACCTTTTTGCCTCGTCTTTCCGGCTCGCAAGTTATTATTATTATTATGAATGATCCCGTTTACCCTACGATCTGTTTTCCGAGCGTCATTTCAGACGCGCGGGTTATAATTAACTTAATTTGGCCCGTACTTTTTTCTTGTTCGCGCCGCGTCGATATTTCTACGTACTCTTCGCACGGAGCGTTGTTTCGTGTCGCAACCGCGGCCGCGAAATATTAAAGACCGGAATATACCAGCGTCAGGCGAGTCGATAACTCGAACGATTAGCAAGCGCGATAATTAACGGTAGTCGACATAAGCGACAGTTGAGCGATTATGTTTACGTACTGTGAGAAGAATTTAGAACTTTGTAAACGAAATGTCGTCGGTACTTAAACCAATTTTGCTTTATTTCGTCGAGATGCATTTGCAATGTACAATTTCCCCTCTCATTCTTAATTACTGAATGGAATTAGCTTATCATAAACCGAGCTTGAACTTCACATAATGCATAATTGTCCGCTAATGAAGCCTGCTGCATTAATTTATTTAACGGAAAACGCAGACACGCACTGAGAAAAATGTCCGATTAAATCTAATCGGATAATCCTATTACATAATAACAAATGGATATATCCGATGAAAATGTATATCCGATGAAGAACATGATCGGACATATCCGATCAACAAATATCCGATTAAAATATCCATTATTAAAAAATATAATAGATAAATGAA
>NW_011967192.1:1322981-1326261 GCF_000949405.1 Vollenhovia emeryi
CGGCGATCCGTTCGGTATTATGCACGAGCGAGATAACATTCGGATTATTATCTGCACGAGAAAAAATTACACGTTTCCTCGCTACTCGTCCAAGCGAATGCATTCCTGAATTACGAAAGGCAATTCTAAAATATCGCGATTTCCGTTAGCGCCATTCCCGAGTTAAGCAATTTGTTGGCGCGACACAATGACGCATATACTTATAAGTGCATTGCATGATAAAAATGTCGAAGTCCGTGTCGTCAATTATTTTGCAGTCAACGGCGTATCGCGAGAGGAAAAAGAGGGGAAAAGACGGTGGGACGGGTGAGGGTGAAGAATATGAAATTGTTATAACGAGCAGGCACGGGGATAATCGGCGCGGAGAGGCGAGATGCATTTAATTGGTTACGTAACATCTATCAGCGGCGGCCATTCCGCTCCGCGACTCGCCGCACTCGCGTGAAGACCGAGAGGAGCGGATAGGTTTAACGTTTAACCAACAGATAACGTCCAGAAATTGTCCCTTGGGGGAGGAGGGGGGGGGAGAGCCGTAACTTCACGGGCTGTTATTAATAAGCGATAATGCCGGCAATCTCGCTTCGATTATCGTACAATAACCGGACCGTATACCAGCGCTGTTTACGCTTCCCCGTCGCGGACGTAGCTCGCTCGCGCGCAAATATCGCCTCGGCGCATACTCCCGGCCGCGCTGGTTGTGCCCGTCCGCCGACGTCGTTTAACTTTGATCTCGGTTTAATTCATCCTTTGTCTCTTCTGGCTCCTTAGAAAGAGACACGAGACGGACTAAGGCCCGGTTTCACCGACGTCGCCTAACTTTCGGCTCAGCTCAATTCGTTCCTCGTTTCTTTTCAACTGTTACTTTAGAAGGAGACAAACGTGGAGGATTAAAGTCAAGCAACGGTTGGTGAGACCGGGCCTTAAACTACGCGGGGAGGATCTTCTTCTCGCGGGCCCGGTTTCACCGAGCGTCGTTTAACTACGATCTTAGGCTCGGTTTTTCATTTTCTGGTTAACCGTTAACCGGAGGTTAGTCGATTCTCTGTCTCTTCTTAGATAATGTAGAAAACGCTGGAGAGTCGATCAACTTCTGGTTTACAGTCGACCGGAAAATAAAAAACCGGGCCTTAGTTGAATCCACGCTTGTCTCGTTCTAAAGTAACGGTCGGAAAGAGAGGACGAATTAAGCCGAGCCTAAAGTTAAGTGACGTTGGTGAAACCAGACCTTAAAATTGGTCCCGAAAAATCATACGAGATCGCGGCGCACCGTGGCAATTTTTTAAAGAGCTTCGTGGGAATTTTTGAAATTTCGTCGTACATTTTGCTAAGCATAATTACCGGCGAAATGACGAAATTTCGAGAAACTCTCAGATAACTGCTCGAAATGCCGCGCCGTCCCGCGATCGCGCGATTTTCTGGATAGATTTGAAAAGCAACGTCTCCCCGCGTAAAGTAAAACGACGCTGGCGAGAATCGGGGTCAGCGGGAGATTCATCTCTCGCGCGTCGCACCTACGCGTCATCCCGTGCACTGAACGCGCGCGCGTCGCGTCGCGTCGCGTCGCGCGCGGCCATCTTAGCGCGCGCGTTCACACGCGCGCAGCCTCCGCTGTCGCGCGGAGCCGGATGGTCCCCTACGGTTTTCGACCGGCGGTAGCTCCCATGGCTACCGGCCATGGGGGGTGGGGAGGTCGGCCATTCTCGTGCAAACTTAAACCCAATCCATTGGGCCTGATGCTACCGACATCGATATCATGGCAAGTGCTTCGGGATCGTCGACGAGCTCCTTCGCTGATTTCTCCGATACCGCGAATGAAAATCCCTTATCGGATCGTCACGGATATGTACCGATACGCCGCGTCGATCTCGGCGAGCGTTTTCTCGATCGTATTACATATATAAATTGTGGCGGCAATCAGAGATTACATCGAGCGTCGTGCTCGCCGCTTGTAAATTTCGAGCTGTCGTAGAAACGTCGTATTTATATGCAGATGGATTCGCGTATCAATTTTGTCGAGCAATCGAATGATTCCTTTACGCGTTATATGTGTTTTTTCCTCCCCCTTTTTTTTCCTTTATACATAATTGTATGCCCGGCGTAACAATTACGTGTTTATGCTGTATGTATAATATATTTAGATAGAAAGACGCTTGAAATAGATACCTATGTACTTTCTTCCGGTCGGCGGATCACTTCGGGAATATTGCGAGCGGATCACGCACACGTGCACGAATACCGAGAGCTTTGACTTCCATAGTTAGCGGTTAGAAGAAGAGAACCGAGAGTCGGTGCAGTTCAAATCAAGACACACGGACGGGTTTGGGGGCACTGTGGGCATCATGGAGGCAGATACCTTTTGGTCAGCAGCGGCAATTTCGCCAAAATCGTTTCGAGTCCTTTACGGATGAACAGTAAAGAGGATGCGGGATAGTCGGGGAGGAAAGGAGCAAGCGAGAGAGAAGGAAAAAGAAGAGGGGGGAGAGAAAGAGAGAGAGAGAGGAAGGAAAGGGAGAGATTCGACAATCCTGGATCGGGCAAAATTAGGTGGGCGTATTCCGCCGTTGGTAGAAAAAAGGACGCGCGATTCTCCCGATTCATTACCTCGCGTTGCCGAGTATTTTTTATGATCTTCAATCTTGGAAGAGCGTTAAGCGGCGCTGCAAATGAATTTATTTACTCGTCGATTGTGATCTGCGTATCTCAGGCAACGCGCGGAGCTGTGAACGAGATTACATAACTGTGAAATCGGATGGATCGCTGAAACAGCGGCAAAAAGATAAAACGGATTTATCTCATTCTGTATCTCGCATAACGCTGCCAGTTTTCGCACCGATTAATCCGTCTAATCGTACGATTAACAACAATCTTCCGCGTACTTCCGCGTGTCGCGACATGCTAATTGGATAGAAAAAAAATTCATATTAATTTGTTGACGGCACGCAACCTGCGCAAATAGACAACGGGCGTGTACGGTGAATCGTATTCAACGCCGAATACACTTTAAGGCAGTTATTTCGTGAAATCATTTATGTGAGAATTGTTTCAAATTTTTACAGTTTACTAGAAACGATAAAACGCGCGCTTCGCGCGCGCAGTTTGTGGTCGAGCATTGTATATTTTTAAGAATTTGTATACACGCGAAAAAGTAATTGTATGCGCAACGTCGATTTAAAATAAAAAGTAATTTGTCACTCACTGATATGATTCGCAACAGCAAAGTTGTACATCGCTAACTATACATGTTAAACTGTAACAATACAAAAATGTATACGATTATTAT
>NW_011967192.1:1326312-1337249 GCF_000949405.1 Vollenhovia emeryi
AGACTAATTATGTAAAATCCAGACTATTGTGTTAAATGTACTTTATATTTAATATTTTTGAAAATGGGTATTTATTAAAACAATTATATAGAATACTGAAAGTCTTCCATTTAAATATGAACTCACAAAATTTTATACGATATGGTTTTGTCTCTAACACTTATTCGAATCCACGTTCGAATCACTTGAATAAATAAAATAAAAGCACAGAACAGATGCTTTATTTTGCACAACTAGCAAATAACAAAAATGTAAGACACGTACCTTACGATTTCTCTACCGTTGCCCGATGCCGCCTAAGCCTGCTCCTCCTCTCAGATTTTCTTGTTGCACTTACACTCACACACTCACTCGCGAAAATCGATCGCGCGATATTTCGGACACTCCCGTACGCGATGTAAAATACCGTAAAATGCAATAAGCGACGTTCTTTACTTCCTGCCCATTCGAGTTGCGAAGAACGACAGAGCGAATTACAGCGCGAACGTCGAAGTCGCACAAATATCTCTCTCTTCCCGAAAATGGAACAGATTACACGAAATCGATAGATAGTTAAAAGCGCGGTGCGTAAACGAGATGTAACCGCGACAACGTACCACGGTTTACTTTCATATTTTAGATGAGTTAATCTCGTAAAATATCCATGTACACGTTAATAAAGAGCTGTCGCCTCAACGCGCAATTCGTTTCTTATTACAAGTTGTAGAAACTTAATAATTAATCTAGTAGCGTTACTTGTCACTGATAAAGGAGTCCAAATCAATAGCGTTTTATCTTTACATTCTTCACGATCGAGTCTTGGAAACCGACAACGCAAAAACAATATCACGCACGGAGCGACTCGCACCACTGCTTGCCGGCTCGACGTTCGGCGAGCGAGTGAGAACGCGGCGACCTTCAGGTACAATGATGGTACGCAAAAACATCGTACGTCACCGCGCCGAGTGAAAAACAAGAAAAAAACGTTGAGAATTCGTTGGCCCATCTACGTAATGGAAAATTCCGTACTTATCACTCGCTCGCCGAACGTCGAGCCGGCAGGCAGCAGCGAGAGTTGTTCCGTGCGTGATATTATTTTTACGTTACCGGTTTCCAAGATCGATCGCGAAGAATGTAGGGATAAAACGCTATTGATTTGTACACCTTTATCAGTGACAAGTAACGTTTCTCGATTAATTATTAAGATTCTAAAACTTGTAATGAGAAACGAATTGCATGTTGAAGCGACGGCTCTTTATCAACGTGTATATAGATATTTCACGAGACCAACTCATCTAAAACATGAATGTAAACCGTGGTACTTTGTCGCGGTTACATCTCGTTTACGCACCGCGCTTTTAACTATTTATCGATTTCGTGTAATCTGTTCCATTTTCGGGGAGAGAAATTTGTGCGACTTTGGCGTTCACGGCGTAATTCGCTCTGTCGTTCTTTGCAATTCGAACGGGCAGGAAGTAAAGAACGTCGCTTACTGCATTTCATGGTATTTTACATCGCGTACGGGAGTGTCCGAAATTTCGCGCGATCGATTTTCGCGAGTAAGTGCTGTGAGTGTAAGTGCAACAATTAAATCTGAGAGGAGGAGCAGGCCTAGACGGCATCAGGCAACGGCAGAGAAATCGTAAGGTACGTGTCTTACATTTTTGTTATTTATTACTTGTGCAAAATGAATCATCTGTTCTGTGCTTTTATTTTATTTATTCAAATGATTCCAACGAGCATTCGAATAAGTGTTAGAGACAAAACCATACATATAAAATTTTGTGAGTTCATATTTAAAAGGAAAACTTTCAGTATTCTATATAATTGTTTTAATAAATACCCATTTTTTTAAATATAAAATATAAAGTATGTTTAATACAATAGTTTCGATTTTGCATAATTAGTCTATAATAATCGAATACATTTTTGTATTGTTACAGTTTAACATATATGTATAGTTAGCGATGTACAACTTTGCGACTCGTATCAGTGAGTGACATATTACTTTTTATTTTAAGTGACGTTGCGCATATAATTACTTTTCTCTCTCTCTCTCTCCGCGTGTGTACAAATTTTTAAAAATACACAATGCTTGACCACAAACAGCGCGCGCGAAGCGTGCTGTCATGTCTAGTATTTCTAAATTGTAAACCTTCATTTACTCTGAATCTAAAAAGGATTCCTTACATTAATAACCAGCATTTTTTTAAACAAGAAAACACAAATTTTCCAACTGTGTCATAATCGAGTGCTAGTTCCTGCCTGGAGGAAACTTTCGAGCATTACTGTCGCGAAACAACTACCTTAAGAACAAGAACAACGATGGCACTTTGCCGTGTATTGTAACGCACAATATCTTATTATAACATTTACATGAGATATCACCGGTCCCGTGTTGCCCTCTCGGCAAAAATAGTAGCGAATACGGTGGAAATCATATTACGATAGGGATCTTAAGAGACTGTACACTTTATTAATAGTTTCCTCGCATGCGATCCGCGGCGTTAACTCTCCACCTTCTTTCTCCGCGCGCTGCTTCAATTAATCGGATGAGCGACCGCGGACGCAGGATCGCCGATAACGGATGCAAGAGTGTAAAAATGCGAAATGTTAAATAAGCGGAAAATTCAGGCGGGAGACGCCACGTGGTATACGGTGGGAAAAGCGCATATCCAGACGCGATCTATCCACCGTGAGCGCGCGTGACCGTGGCGTGCGCGTCACGGCATAAATCAGTCGCGTCCATCTGCTTAACAATAAATACATATTACATTAAGCGAACAATGGAAACGGCTCTTTCGCGTGCTCGGTGTTGTTCCCGTTATGCAGATTCCACGACGTAACTTAGCATTCGCTTAAGCAGCGAGATCGCCATTACGAACCAATAACACTGTACACGCGACGGGTCCCGTGCTGATGTTTCGGCGGCGAATTTATTTATTTTATCTGCGTGCGCGCGCGTTACAATCGGGTCGATTACAAAAGTTACACCATAGTATAACTAGGACGCCCACTCCCTGTCGGTCCATTCATCTTTTCGGTTTCGACGGCATTCCGCCATGTTTTTGGTATAAAATCCTGTCTCACTGATTTCACACCACCACATATACAACATCCGTCTTATTGGCTCCTCCAAAATAATGGCGGATGCGCAGAGAGGATCGACGCGAAACAAAATAAACGACAGAGTGGGCACACTAGTTATATTAATAGTATAACTAGTGTGCCCACTCTGTCATTTGTTTTGTTTCGCGCCGATCCTTTCTGCGCATCCGCCATTGTCTTGGTGTGGCCAATGAGACGGGTGTTGTATATGTGGTAGTGTGACAGTGTGAAAGGATGTCACACACCAACGTAATGGCGGAATACCACGTGATCGAAACCAAAAAGATCAAAGGGCCGACCGAGAGTGGGCCTACCAGTTACACTATGGTTATACTTGTCGCGACTACCGTCGAGCTACCTCGCGTCAAGGCCCGTCATGTCCCGAGCGCTCATCACGGCCGGGTCGTCGCAATTACCGCGGCACTTGACGTCACGTCTCGTTTCGTGCGTTTGGATGGCTACGTTCAGCGGAAAAAGCTGCTTTGTAACCGTAGTAACATTCGTGAAATCTGATTGGCGTATGCTCTTAAATTCACCCAAGATTAAGAGAACGCGCCAATCGGACTCACGACTTTTACAACAGTCGCGAAGCAGCTCTTTCTGCTGAACGCGGCCGATGTTTCTTCTGGAAATTCTGGAACTGCCGAGGCAAATATCGAACGTTGCTATATATAGATATTAATAACCGCCGCCGTGCGCGAACGCTGACATCTGAGGCCGATATCGAGGCCGGCGTCGGGATCGCGATGACCCGGGGATTCTACTTATGTAACTTATAATTCGGGGATTTACGTGCGACGGGGTCCCGCGAACACCTCGATAAATCTCTCCTAACAACGCGTTTTACGAGGTCATTCGCATTTACGATCATGTTAATTTTCGCATTTGTAATTTCCCGCATTGATCCTTATCGCGGCGGGTATTTTGGCAATGACGGGTAATTTGCGAGCCGCCGGACTTGCGCGATTACCGACGTGCGAACGGGTTGACGATCCCGGCCACTCTTGTCACTCGCACAAGCGCCGTAAATAATATCGCCTCGGCCCGTCGGCCGGTTTAACTATCTGTTCTCGCTGCCTTTTTTTTCTAGAGCTGCGATTTAACGAGCGTTCGAGTCGCGGAATAGGCTTCTTACGCGGTTATAACTCGACGTATGAATTGCGTTATAAATCGCTTCACGATACCCGCATGCTGATCCCCGACGACACATTCGGACGGCGTAAATAGGAGGAACGTTCGATGCTGGCTTTTGTCTCGTACGATATGCAATCACGAGCACAATACACGTGCACGATAGACACGCCTGTCCTCGTCGAGATACTGCATATTTAGAATTATGTCATTATTATCGTTTTACGTGACTACACAATCGCGAAAAATATAGAAATTCTACGGGGCAAAAGTGGCCCCGACAGCGAATATTTCTGACGTTTCTTGGCTACAAGGCGGGTGCGACTGAATAAGCGGCGATACCTCGCACAAATCAGCCTGAAGCGTCGATTCGTAAATCTCGCAACCCGGGAAAAAACGAAAAAATTCTCATTACGCACGTTTCAGTCGTGTAGTATCTAATTATATCTCATGAGTCTCCATTCTGAAATTCAGCGGGTCCTCAGAGATTCGATACTTTTCTCGAATGTCCGAGATTATCCATTGAGATCTAACTAAATCTAATTAAATGTTCTATTGGGACATTTAATTAGATCTCAATAGACATAACTTTGAATATTCAGGAAAAGTACTCTGGGGGGAAAAAAAGGCAGTTAAGCAACCCATTTTGGGGCCCACAATTAGTAATCGAATCGTCTGGATTGTTCGCTGTATGTACGTAGCTTGCCAGATCCGCCGGTGTAAGCAACGAAATGTCTTCAGAGGAGAAATTTTTTTTCAAAGAAACAATCGGCCTTTTCGTACAACTTCTTTTACGACGCGGTAAGTGCAATTAGGAGCAGCGTAATAATAATAGATGCTCGTAATACCTGCTGTGCAAACACTTACCTGTCATTACCGGTCTTCTCTCAGGCGCCATTACCGGCCTTTCGCACAATTTCGCCAATCTTCCTGTATTTTTCTCGTGTGATTTATTTTTACTTGGAATATATTTTACCTTTTAGCAAGAGAAAAAAGTGCATTTCTCTATATCGCGTTTAGTTGCAAGAGGTTTAAAGTAAATCTCTTATCACGGCGCAATCTCTGCTTCTATATTAATAAATGTTTGCCGTAATATTACGCGCGTAACATTAATATCTCTTGATTTCTAAAATAAATAGGCGATCGGTAGCCCGTGCGTAGGCAACATTATAAAAATTAAAATATTATTGGATCGTTTCGTCGTCATACCTGGAATATATCGCCATTCGAACGTCAGCGGAACGACGTTATAACTGTTACTCGCAACTGGAGTACCAATTGCTTGACTCAGAACTGCGGAGAATGCACAATTTCGCATGCAAACGTAATAAACCGTGTTCGGCGTCCGGGTAACCAGCGAACCGCATTCCCATTCCAGAAACGTGCGACTCTACTAACACCACCGCGCTCGGCATCGTAAAGAATAGTTGGCAATTAACGTTTCAAGCTATGTGAAGTTAAATCGAAATCTCGCATGAGCTTTGTGTTACTCGCACGTTACGACGAGCCCACCGATTTTTCCGTTCAGTTCAAGAGAAACGAACATGGCGAAATAACACTGTGAAAAGTAATTCTTTGCATTGAGTGCTAAACATTTTTTAACAATTAGAAATCGTTTATCGATTTAAAATACGTGGACAAAGGTTAAGAAATTTTTCGACGTAACTGGCAAAAATGTTTCTTTGTTTAAAAAAACACAACGTCTCGGCCGTGAACTCCGCACCCACAGAAAAAAATCCGGATCCAATGCTATTACACTTCATTGTATCATAAAATTCAAAAGAGGAAAACGAGAATTATTAATTTTATTTTGATATTGACTTATTTTTATACTACACGAGGTTGTGAGAAATATGAATGCGTCAAGAATATTTTTTGTCTCTGTAACAGAGATCCTTTCTGACGGTGCGGTCCTTTTCAGGTGTAGGGCAATCGCATAACAATGCTAAGGTCGGACATTGTGCCAGCAATAGACCTGAATCTAAAGACTGCAAATATAACAAATTCGTAAAATTGTAGTAACCAGTAATAAAACAAATGGATTATTTTTACAAGTGCTTACATGTTATATTCGTGAAATAAACTATATAAACGCTCATGTTAACACTGACGAAAAAAGTCTGTAAAACCCCGGTTTTTTCCTTTTAAAATACGTGAATTTGCTGACGACAATGATTCCATTGCTAACTGAGACTGTGTGAATGGCATATGAATCCACCCGTTAGATCAAAATCCTTGGGCTACCTACATCTTGCACGGATCTAAAAATTGATTTCGCCGTCTCGTTTCCTGTTCGAGAAATAATCTGATCGACAAAGTAGAACTCGCTGATACTATATTTACACAAAATGAGTACATGCCAAGTAAGCTTCGTTATTTGAGTGGAAGATTGAAATGTTTTATTCGTAATTTTAGCTTACGATAAAACGCAATCGAGACCATCGTTTCATCATTGCTCTGTAAATATTTCAGTTCAGATAACCGTCGAGTCCAGTTTAGATCGATCGACCCCTTACGACGGGGACGCTTCGGAAAATCGGATTCAACGCTCTCGTAAATTGTCCCATCGAACGATACTAAAGCGAAACTACATCATGGAGATTATATCGGGCAGGCGAATTCGTTGCACGCCTGCGTAAGGCATATTCATCGGATCGAGTCGCGCGATTTCAAGTGGAAGCGTCATAAAACGTGTTCGACGTCTAAGGATTGGTTAGCCGCATTCCCATTCTGGAAACGTGTGCGCCAGTCGAGCGTCGCGACGGCTGGAATCGTAAATAACATTTCAGCAATTAGCACACGCGACCGGGAGGGCCGTTCCGACCTAGGGCGCGGCTATATCCCACGAATCGTGGCTCGAATATGGGATTCTCATAATAATAAGGATTACACCGAGATCCTCGTGGTATCGCACCCCTCGTAGACCCTCTGGTTATCTCTGTCGGGGCACTTAACTCGATCATTCGGGAACGCTCGGGCGCGAAATAAGTACGGAAGGTCGTTGCAACTCGCCGAACCATTCGGCAAAAATTCTCCCCCCCCCCTCTGCCCCCGGCGTGAATTAACTTTGACGTAATCGAGAGGCTTCCATGAATCCGGCTGCTCGAGTCAGCGAAATTGGGGAGAATAAAATTTAGAAGCGTATTACTGAAAAAGCGCAGCTATGAAGTGCGTATACTCGACCGGGACGAGGCGATTAAACGCCTATGAGACACGGTTTAACCATCCTTGCGGGGACATTTATTCCGACCATTTGCCGCGCAATGACGGAGGTAAACGATGAGTAGGAGTGGAAGTATTCAAGGTGAAAATCCAACGGACGAATTAGCCGCAATATATGCGCAGCACTTTGCAGTCTTTACTGACGGATATAGCTACCCCTATCGGGCTACGTCTTCGCCAATGTAAGCATAGGTTGAGCGCTCGGAAAGAATAATTTCATTACTTTCTACAACCGAGCGGCGAATAATTTCCGTTCGTGCGTATGGAGTATTAATACGTATAGTTACGGCAAATCAATTTCTTAACTTGAACATCGAATTTACGTATACATACAACGCTCGCTAATTAGAGAATTTTTTAACATGTTTTAACAAATTAATTGGATTCTTATTTGTTGTGCTATTTAAACGGTCGCGGTTCAACGATAATACAAAAGATTCTCCTATTGCGTTAGTAAACGAGATAAACAATGGTTATCTTCCCTGAAAAATCAGTTGTCAAATGAGAAATGCTTATTAGATGCAATTTGACGTTTCTAGATAAAAGCAACGTAATTTATCTCTCCAAAGCCATTTATATGCACGAGAAACAGTATGCGTTACATTCGGCTGAAAAGCTTCGCTATCGTCAGAGAACAGCATGCATCCTTCGGTTATTGCTTACTAAAATAGCAGTATACGTCGTAAAATGACGTCATCTAATGAACCGCGTATTAATACAGTATTTATAGCAGTTCCTCGCTCGTAAAATCTCCAGATCAAACCGATAAATATAGAAACCAGTTTCCGACGTTTCCGCTAGTTTGATAACAACAGTCTTGATCTTAAAGCAAAACTAAGGACCTGAGCAGAATGGCAGTCTCGTACACTTAAGACAACGTTTTATATTTTAAATCCTAGTCTTAAAGTGACGCAAACCGTCTTGCGCCTCGAGAGCACAAGTCGGCCATTCTGCTCTTAGACGAATCAGTCGTTTTGTATATCAAATCGCAATTAGCTCGACAGCATTTTGACCGATACATATTTTTCTCGAAGCCACAAGTGCAGTAAATTAGCTAATTCTTGGCAATTAAGATTTCCGTATTTACGTTACATAAATTTGTATCTTCAAGCATTGTTTAAAAAGAATGTTAAGCTCAATCGCCTGAAATCTCTCGCGATTTTTCTGTTGGACAATAGAAAACATTTCCAGCAAGTTTCAGTGTCGATGAACGTTACAGTGTAGCACGTTAACGAATTGTCGTGCGTATATTCGTCCCGATTTCTCAGCCTGTAAATTAGACACGTAACGACGTCACGGATTTCATCCCATAGACGAAACTGAAACGGCGCGACAAGAAAGAGGGGCGAACGCCGTAAGCATGAAGGGAGGATGGAAGCAACGTGAAATCATGAAAGTTCGCAAACTCGTGCGAACGGCCGCCCGAACGCCTAAAAAAGAAGTGAAAGAAAGGGAAGGAAAGAACGAGAGAAACGAGATGTTCTGAGATCGGCCACGAAGTGATGGAGAGAGGAATGGCATTAGAAAAGTGGGGGCGAGGGCACGAGGAAGGCAGGAAGAACGCGGCTCCGGAAAAGAGAGAAGGAGGTAAAAGTTTCGCTCGTAAAGCGAATGGAGGCAAAAAAGGAAAATTACATTAAGAAACTCGAGCGTGGAGTCGGGTGTGATGGTGCTCTGCTGCTGGCATGCAACATGGTGGCCTTTCCGAAGAATGGTTTGTCTCTCCTTCTCCCTCTCTTCTTTCTATTCACTTCTATTCACTTCTATTCACATCTCTAAGCGAGACGCGAGGCAAATGTAGGATTAGCTCGAGTTTGAATCGGTGGTTTCGTTGCTGTTGCAAATTACTACACAGTAAAAAATAAATTGTTAATGTTAACATTTTTCGCATGTCCCAAAAAGTTCACTCTAAATTTTAAGTTAAAATAACATTCATCGCGTGTGTTACTTTTTGACAAATTATAAATATTAATTGATTAATTGTAGTAACGCAAGAAAATTTTAGCATTTGTACACACGATTGTTTACTGTGTATCGCAATGTATCATTTTTAATCAAAACTGTTCTACCATTTCAAACGTATACAAATCGCGTATAACAGTCTGATAAAATTATTTACCGCGCAATTCTACCAGAATAAATATCTCTATTTAAATATGAACGCGAGGCGACAATAATTTGTGATGGAATCTATAGAATATAAAGAGGAAAACTCGAAAACTCTTGTGTCCTTCATGCACAAGCAGAGTGCAACAATAAACAACAGAATTAATCTCTGTGATTCGAGTTGGAGACAGGAATAGGAAAATGCGACATGCCTTATCTTGCTTGCGAGTTATCGTGAGACAGGAGGAGTATGCAAATGATATAAGAAAGGGTCGCGAAAGAGAAAAGAAAGGGAGAGCGAGAGAGAGCGAGAGAGGCCGTCTACACGCAAAATGAAGATACGTATCGGTTCAACGTAATATGTCACGTAATAGCAAAGGAAAGAGAGGGGCGGGGGAAAGAAAAGAAAAAAGCGGATGCGAGACGTGTAATGGACGTTGCACTGGGCGATCCAGACGCGTCTGAAATACCCCGTAGGTCGCAATAATAACAGCATTGTAATGGCCGCACAAAGAGGAAGCGTCGGGAAGAAGCCTCTATAACGTTCTTGTGGAGATTCGAGCGCGAGATTAAACAAAGGAAAGGGAGTTCCGTAGTAAGGGGCAAGAAGGGCGAGGATGGCGCTAGCTCACCTCTCGCGCAGTAGTTAGCTTCAAGTACAAGGGAATACATATAGGCAGTAGGAGAAAGAAGAGGCCAAGAAGAAAAGGAAGGGACAGCGAGAGAATGAGAGAGAGGCAGAGAGGGAGGGAAGGAAGAGGAAGGGAGGAAGGGAAAGAAAGAGGGAGAGAGACGGAAGATTGTCTGCATATAAAGTGGACGGGAAATGAACCGGGTTACATCGAGTCGGTAGGTAAAAGCGTGTGTCGGGGTGCCTCTCTCTGTGCGAAGTTTGCCCGCCTTTTTACTTGGCGTACATTTCGTTTACATAGAGTACACGCTCGTGCTCGCGTGCGCGCGCGCAAACGCGGATGTATCGCGCGGGGAGAAGGGGATGGTGGAGTTGCGTACGTGTATATATGCATGTATATATAAAATATATATATATATATAGAAGCGGGTGGGAGCGAATAGAAGGTCGAAGCCTGGTTAAAAGCGCGCAGGATGCTCGCAATGGCCGGCCATTTTCAACTTTTGCTATCGCGTAGCCGAGAATGGAAAATGGAGAATCTCGTCGGCGAAATATACGCCTGAACAGAGCTCATTTAGTTCGAAAGTTTCTCGAGGATCTCTACGAATCTCTCTCTCTCTCTCTCTCTCTCTCTCTCTCTCTCTTTCTCGTCTCCTGCTCTCTCCTGTCTCGCCACCCTCCTTACCTCTCTCCAGCTGTCGGCTCGCGGGGCGGACAACATCGCACACGGCGGTGCTTAGTCTCAACAGACAGATAAACC
>NW_011967192.1:1337635-1350917 GCF_000949405.1 Vollenhovia emeryi
CTCTCTCTCTCTCTCTCTCTCCTCCCCCCATCTCTCTCTCTTTCTCGTTTACTGATCTCTCCTGTCTCGCCATCCTCATTACTTCTATCAAGCTCTCGGATAGCGGGGCGGACAACATCGAACACGTCGGTGCGTAGTCTCAACTGACAGATAAACGCCAGGATATGTCCCATACGCCTTCCCGAAACAATCTCCCAAGATATCCCTTGCATGATCTCAGGGGAGGGGGGGGGGTGCACGTAACGTAAACGTAATTATCCCTTTGTTTCCGAGCGGGCGTTAGGTGTTTTAATTTGCAAGTGAAATGACACGCGGAAACGGACCGCCTGCCGCCGCCGCCGTCGCCGCCGCCGCCGCCGCCGCCGCCGCGGAGAGTTCAATTAGAGAGATTCGAGAGAGACGCGGATGTTCCACATTCCTGCAGCACACGCAGTGCAGTTTTCCCCGAGGGGAGTTACCGGCGGCACGTTTCGCGCACGGTCCCGCAAATGGGAAACTTTTGTTCGCAGCTGTGACCGAACGTTCTTACGATCGCTTAGGTGTCGGGTATATCGAAACATCTTTTTCGAAATGACTTTTATACGGGCCGGATCTTTAGACAAATTGATATACGACGCGATTCTCGAAATTTGCGGCCGGGCATAAAAATAACTATTCGTCGCAGACCCGAAATAAATCGAATGTATGGCGTATCCAATCATCGCTAATGGACGCTGAGATAACTAATTGTAATTATAATTCGCGATTGTATACACGTCCAATTGGTCCACATCGGCGCAGCCGAATTCTGATCAGTAAAAGTAAAAAATATAATCCCGCTAATGGCAAGCAAATAGAATACACGGGGCTGGAATGTCGAGAGGCACAGTTTAACGATCGTCAAAAGTCAGGGAGCCCGATCGTAAATTCTTGTATGACATTTATAGTCGGACACCTCGCGACGGAAATTCTCGCTAGACGAGAATCTGAGACGCGCGATGATCGTTAATCTGATCGGCCGCGAGATGAGATACGAATTGGACTTTAGCATGATTTAACTCCTGCCGGAATAGGCATTTGTTTTCTAATAATTTACGCCGTGTAAGAATCGCGACGCACTCTGCTCCGGGAAGGCGCCATTGACAATCCCGAATCTGACACTCCCTGGCCCGTTTCCAAATTGTAGCAGAATTTTCCAGTAAATTGAATCAAATCCGCCATGATTCTCCTGGAGTTTTCATTAACGCCAAAGTTTCCTATCTTTAAGCCGGCCTACCAAACAATTTTGAAACTTTAATGGAATTTCATCAAGAAATATCGGCATGACTACATGTGTGCGACGCTAAGAAGTTTCGTTCTTTAAAATCATAATGTTTATATATTGCAAAATAAATCGTGTCAATGAATCAACGTTTGCACTCCATAAAATAATGTAATAACTACATTATACATATGTATACGGTGCCAAATAATTTGTTTTGCAAATAAAGTGCCTCCCAATATCAAGATAACAATAATCAACGATTAAAATGAGCGGCCGCAAATATCGGGAATTTTACACAACTAGCTTCCTTCCATTTACTCGTATTTGCGAACTATTTCCGGAACGATATCGGGTTCCATCCATGTTTGATCCTGCCCGGCGAAATCTTCTCGGCGACTGAACGCGAATAGAGATGCAGTACAAACTGCAGCAACGACTATTCGCGGGAGATGGGACAAAGTGACCGTAAAAATTCCCATGACATTGGTAATAACGGAGGTGCTCTTAGCGATGCGAATCCGCTCGCGACAAAATTGAATCGGTAAGAATCCATAAAACTTTCGCGACGCGCACCATTGCGAAAACCCAATGTCTAATGGTGAAAATGCATCTGCGGATTTCTGTGCGGTCTTTTTTTCTCGAACTTTGTTGAAAGTTTGTTCAAATTACAAGTTTCTTAAACAACAATCGCAAACAAACGCAAGATTATCATCGAAACTATATACGTACCTTTATTGCGTTGAGCCCAAGACCTGTAAAATAAATGTTGCAAAAGTAATTTTCCCAATTTACAAAGTAAGATATTTCGCTCGTTTTGCCTTTCGAAGGGCACTCGTGTACAATTCCCTATTCTCTTGTCGGTCAAGAGTCATTGCTAGGATGATACACGAGCGATCGTGACAACGTGATCACCATCGAACTTTCAGTTGCAGAACAATACACTGGCGCGGATCTCTACTATGAAATTACCATGAACCCATTCAGCCATTTACCCAAACTCGCTGGTCGTGCGTTCCGAGCCATTTTTAGATTTAACCTACCCAAATATGCAAATCGCCGAGAAGCGTAGTCGAGCTACTTCGAAGATTCCTGGAGGAGAATGGACGATTCAGTTGGCTCGTACTGGAAGAGGAATATAATCTTCGCCTATGGGTGGATTGTGGGAAGCCAAAATGAAGGAGCAAAAAGGGCACGAGGAATCCGGCCGGACATGTATGTACGCGCGTGTATGTACGTGCGTAGCAATCCTCTATCGGCACCGATCAATATCTATAGATATTGTGAGAAGAGCGGGCAAAGTGAGAGAAATAGCGATCGAATAAATTAATAAAATTGGATTCTTTCTCCTCCCGCGCTCACAAGGAATGTATATGTATATGTTATATTATATAACGTAACTTTAGAAAAGTATAGCGAATATTTATTTCTAACATTTTATTAGCTTTACGATTGTGTTGTCAATATTGTTAAAAATGTATGGAGACCATCGGAGATATTTAAATGTTGACAAACGCGCGGAAATAAATTGTTCGAACCGTTTCCACGAGTGCGTCTACGCCGAAGTATCGGCGTTGCGTGTGCAATATAGACTTTCGGCTCGTGTTTCGATATTAATTTAATTTCACCGAGAATTCGAATCTTAACAAGCAAAATAGAGTTCACAACAAATTGTCACTTCGTAGAGATAAGCCGTGTCGTTTCAGAGTTTCTCGCAAATTGAGAACAATTTGCTATAAGGACTCGTAGTGCGCCCCGAAAAAAAGGCCGACGTCACTTCAGAAAATACGCATTACGGTGCCTAATAATCGCGCGCCAGTTGAGAGCATGATGGCGGCACGAGGCGGGGCTCTCCGCGAATATTTCTGTCTGCGTAGGTAACTTAAGAGCAGAGGAGAGAAAGAGAGGCGCAGAAGAGAAGAGAATCGAGTGAGAGCCGAGGGAAGGGAAGAGGCGAAGCGGACAGGAGGGAAACGGGAGGTCGACTGTAATCGTTCCTCGATTCAACCAGAAAGGGAATCCGACGTTCCAATTCCAGTCGTTTTCCTTCCTGCTTTAATTAAAATCAGAAGTTGACGACCGGCCGCCGCGCGTCCCACCTTTTTAACAAAAACGTAAAACGTTGTATCTTAATGCGGCAGAATTGTTTTCGTTGCCACTATCGCGAGTATAACGGCGATGATTTCATTCGATATATTTCGTTAAGTCCGAGCGCAACTTTGCACCAAGTTCGTTGTAACGCTGCTATTTATCGTCTACTCTGTCTATTTCAGGATAAAGATAACGGCGCATATGAATAGGTACCAACGGACTCGAGCAACATCTTGTAAACATAGAATTTACCAAAGTAGGTATTCATTTTTATCAACCAAGTGCAAAAGGTGGGCTTTGAAAGAATCAAAATTATTATTGCGTCAAACTTATTCAATACTTGATTAATATCTCTAATAAATTACAATTCGTACATTTCGGCTCTGCCTTCGGACGTTCTCAACGACGCGATAATATGTGAATTGCATAATCTTTCAATAATATTTCAATAATCTCACGTTCTCCGACGAGCGCGAGGTGAACGTGTGAGAATCGACTGTACGAAATTACTGAACTCTGTGTTAGATAATATTTGAAAAATGCTATTCATTTTCATGTCAATATTGATGTAGATGTTAATTTTTATTTATATGTGACTCTTGTGTGACATTCTAGTTGATAAATAATAAAGAAATTAGTTCAGAAAGTTTCGATGAAGAGGTAGGTAAATACAATCTATTAATGAAATTATTGAAAGTTAGTTAGGTAACATTTGGTTTATTACAATTCATCTAAACCAAAGATTACGTAAGCACAATTTTATAATTAATACAATTCCTTAAAGACAGTGCCGATTAGCTATACTGAAGCTACTATGTACAAACGGCCAATTTGCGGAAGAAAAATTAAGCGATAAATTAAGGAGTTTAACAGGAAGTCAAGATTCAGTAATCAATAGCTGCTTCGATGGTGAATGAAGTCGAAAAATAGAGAAATGATTATTTTCGTATTCCTCGCAATAACCTGTTTTTGGGAGGAAATTTTTCGTTTTGCCTAATTAATTATCGAATACAAAAATGGATATTAACATATACCGTTTAATACCGGTTCCATCCACAGTTGCATCACACGCAATTTAAGGCTTTATAAAGTATTTGAAGTATTCCTACCGAAATATAGAAGGAAAAAAAACTGTATTATTTCAACCGTCCGGCCCGTCTTTTATCCACGCGTGATATTTCTTTCGTCCGTCTACCATTTTTCTACTTCTACTTTTATCCCATTGCCGCGGCGCTCCGAAAGCCCCCCCTTGTAGATGCGTTATTGCTCGCGTCGGTTGACTCGAGGAAAGTCTCAGTTTTCGAGTTTACACCCGATAATATTTATCAGCGCCATTAATAGACCTCTATTTTCGGCCTACGCCGTAAATTATCCGCTGTACTTCACCGCGAGGGGAGACCTGGAGAACAAGCACGTGAACAATGATGTGCATTAACTGGATTCAGACTTTCGTAACGTGATATCGCGAGATAATCGCAACCGTGTTTTACGCCGTGCATTACTATTTGTATCGTGCAAAGGGTCAGCCGTAGAGGGAAAGGGGGAGAGGGGGGGGAAGAGAGAGAGAGAGAGAGGAGGGGAGGGGGGAGGGAAGGAGGAATAGGGAGAGAGGTGGAGGGATTCACAGAAAGCCGGCAGAAATAAAGATGAGGGTATAGGTGCCGGGGGATGGACCATTCGGCGTGACCATCCTATGAAGCCGCGTACGCCGTCCAGGGTATAACAGATGCCCTCCCCTCCACCCCTTTCCACTTTCAGTATGGGGAAGTTTTATTGGAATAAAGGTTATAAGTGGAAGAGCGTGTGAAGAGGAGCGTATATATCCCTTCGGTTGCGGTGCAGGGAAAAATAACGCGAGGGCGGCGAAACGGACGAGCGAATGGGTTCAGATATTAAAGATCGGCATGGAACTTATTAAAGTGGAGGCTGGAAAAAGGCTACCGCCGCGTTCGATCGTCTCTGAGCGATGCGTGGATTACCGGGTGCGATAGTCGATTTGAAGAATTCAAACGCGACCTTGTGTGACCATTCGCCTTTTCTTAAATTTTATTCCCCTTTCATTTTGTTTCGTATCGACACGTCGGTGTATGATAATTTACGTCTCGCGTGTCTCGCACGGCAGTTATAAAAGGCCGTGCAGCCAAGTATAAAAATGAAATGAATCGTGCAATCTTAATGAAACGCTGTATTTTCGCAGCAACTATCGTACACGGTCGTATATCGTGCATTAAGTGATTACGCGTCAATCACGCGAGCCAGGCAGTTACATTAAGTAGAGTTAAGTGGCGGTTGCTCGTTATAGAAAGAAGAAAATCCGTGAACAAATATTCGAGCGTTGCATTAGCTTTATCTCGGCGTATACGTGATTCATGTGAGCTGTAAATAACGAGCCCACTCCGAGAGAGCGTCTCTCTCTTTCCCTCTCTCACCCTATCTCTCTCTTTCTCTCCTTCTTTCTCACACTTTCGGGCTCTGGTATGTGCGTATCTAAGTTTGCAAGCGAACGACGACGCTAGATCGTCTTTCGCTCGATTCTCGAATATCCCATCCCAACTCCCCGCCGATATCTTCTCCCCTCCTCTCTCCCCCACCACGCTTTTCCTCCGCCGCCCTGCAGTAAACCCCTTCTCCCCCTTCGAATCCAGTGCGATATCAACGGATTACCTTACCGGAGGTAATAAGGAAGATAGCAATACTGTTAAATCGATACGTCCCACAGACGAGCATCGTCCAGTTCGGCGATCCCTTTGAGCACGTTGCACGTGCTCGCAAGCGCGCGGCGCGGAGCGGCGCGACGCGACGCGGCACGGCAGGCGGAATAACCGCGCGTAATTTGAAAAATACCCCGCGCTGGCCCACGCATGCGCGATCTAGGAGAACCGGATACGTATCCGTGGCGCGTCACGCAGAAATAAGATATTATAATCCCGCGGACGATCGTAAATATCGTTGCGGTGACGCGGGCATTACACAAAGTTGTAAAGTCGTAGGACATGCTACACGGAGCCCGGCCGCACTCGCGACTCGTTTGGCACGCCGGCTGACGGGGTATCTCCTTTATTTTTAATATTCTTCTTTTCCCCGCCGTCCGCGACGTTCGTGCTCGCGCGTAAATACGTCGCCCGGTCAAATCCGGCGCGATCGCGCCGGCACTAATTAAAGCGCATCGCTCGTAGATCGCGCGACATCTCACGTACGTATGCCTATGTATATCTCATTTCATGTTGTTAACGCCTTGAAATACGCGTAATTCGATGAGAAATATTTTACAACTGTAGAAACGAGGGGACTAATATCTTATGTTACTCGCAGGATATTTTCCGTAATTAATGGAAACTGTACCGCGCGTTTATCCGTAATCGAGAAAATCAGGAAGGTGGTTCACAGAATTAGAAAACTGATTTGGCAAAGTACAGTTGCTAACTAATAATTATGAAGTATCCTGGAGATAAACTGCGCGAGGCTCATTAATTAGGAGATCCAGAACGTCTCGTGACTGCAGAGAGGCACTGCAAAAGGAGGAGAAAGGTATTAAAAAAGGAAAACGTATGCAAATTGAAAAATTGTAATTCTGTTCCCGGATTACGTAACCGGTTGAGTTTCGAACATTGTATTCTTTACTGTGCCATACCGCCTCTGAGTCATCCCCGTTCCTACTCTTGGTCCGTGTAGAAACGTCCTATTCACCAGAGGCGTTTATCTTCAACCACTCGAATGCAACGATGTCTCTCCGGCGCATTGCAATTTTTCTGTATTACTTGCTCGCAGGGATTGCCACGTACGTCAAATACGTATTTCTACGCTGCGCTTACAGGCATCTCTTGGCTCGCGTCGACACGCGCTCATTTGCGTGACGATAGCGGTTACTCAATATTCTTTCTACTTCCTTCTAGCGAGCTAATTATGCAAATCGCCGATCGGGCACTCGAATGATACAATACGCAACGTTATAAAAATATTCGTTCAACTTCCTAGGTCACTAACGCGTCACGTGTGCATCTATTCCCGGGTAATCTAGAGTACCGCTGAATTCTCGGCGCCACGCGTATCCAACGGCAAATGCTTTTCATGCTTTCACCGGACATGTGGATATCGCGACGCGAAGGGACAATTATAATGCGCCCCGGTCATCTCTATTTCGCGTATCCGTACCCTCGATACCTTCTCGCCTGTGTGTGTGTGTGTGTTTTTTTTTGCCTTTACTCCTCCGCCGTGAAATGAAACTGCGATGCATGCACACTGCCCGTTTCTCTTCCCTTGCTCATCTTCCCCTCTCTCACTCTCTCTCTCTCTCACTCACTCGTTCGCCCTCCTGCCTCTTTTCTCGCTTGTTCACCTCAGGGCTTCTCCCTCTTTCGGGGCCGCCGCTACTCTCCTCCCTCCCGCGCACGACCGAAGCTGAATGCGCTCGCCGTTCCAACCCCTCTTCGCTTCCCTCCTTCTCTCTTTTCCGACGGTTTTTCTTCCTCTCCCTCGCCCCCACGGCGCCCGAACCCCACCTCGCCTCTCCTCCTACCAGCTCTTTCTCATCTACTACACTGCCATCCCTTCCCCACCTTCTGTTCTCTTACCAACCGGGCCGCACGAGAATACATATTTTACAGGCATTCATGATGGCCGCCGCACATCTGTGCGAACCTGCCTGCTGGGCTGCCTCCAGCTCGCCTCCGGGCAGGCTCGCCCCCTTCGAACCAGAGCGATACCGGATCTGCCCAGGCTAACCCTGCGTTGTCTCTCTCGCTCTCGCCGGCTACAATCCCACACCATTTAGATGCGTCGCAGGAATAATTAATTCGTTCAGTTTTTATATATTTTATGATTCGACGGAGGCATCGAATTATTATTTCTCACTCGATAATATCACCGATATTCTATAAACGGAAACGTTATATGAAAATTAATTTATAGCACGCGTGGAATATTTCTCCCCCCCCCCTTCTTCGCGAGAAGCTTGATAAAATTGGGAGCAATGAGTGCAGCGAGATGTCGAGACACAATTCGCAGGAGTGAGTGCGAAGAAAGTGAGACATTGGGTGAGACTCTCTACAAAGCGATAAACATCCACGTGAAATTTTGCGAGTAGACTTGCAAAATTTTATGAGAGCACTTAGAGAAATGAGGCAAACTTTCATAACGCAACAATCTATAGGGAAACAAAACGAACTGTAAACACATTCCTTATTACTGCAATTAACAATAAAACTTCATCGCTCTTAAAATATACAGTAATTATGTCAATAATAAATTAATATATTACATATAACTAATATATCATTAATGTACAGTTATCCTGCGTCAACAATAATTCTTTAATAGTAACTTCTCCCCATTACATAATCAAGAATTATCGTATAATCTGCATACGTGCACTGAGAAAAAGTTTCATCGGATAAACCAACTAAATAGCGTTTCCGATGGTTAATTTTATCCGATTACGTTTTCCGGATATACAATTTAATCGGATATATCCGTTTGTTATTGTGCAATTGGATTATCCGTTTATATCTAATCGGACATTTTTCTCAGTGTACTCACAAATCTTTTTTCGCATTATTAAAAACCCCGCTATCCCGTATTAGGATCCTATCTTATAATAGGGGGCTACGTATACTCATACACACACACGCGCGCGCAGACTAACACGCAGGCACGTATATACAGCCAAACGGTAGAAGATAAATTTTGCGACACCTAGGCTACGTTTAGAGTCACCGGCCGACCTCACCAGCTGCCGCGTGGAAAAGAGGACAGATCTATATCCGCGCGAAACGCGACCGAAATTGCGGCCGTAATTGCGTAATAATCCCCTTCGCCGTGTCACGGCTGGAAGAAGAAAAGCCGCGGATAATAAGCCAGCGTGTATGCTTTGTGGGTTAACTGCACCTTTTCCAACCGAACGGCCTTTCGACCGATTTGCTTACGGACCGCGCGCACCGACGGCCATTATTATAATTATCAAACCTCCGTTGATACGTGCGTACCCCATTGTCTATTATTTCGGCCCTTACCCCATTGCTCGCACAGACGGGCCCGCGCTTGAAGCCGTTTCTCGCTCGCTCCCCAAGTTTTACGACGGTTTGCCGTGAGACGTGCGTGCCAAGTTACTGCCGCCGATTTTAGTGTAACCTACGTACGCTTATGACTACATCGGCTCCCGAAGGCGCGAAGGCTCTGGTCACAGGCCGCGTTAAAACCACGAGGAGGAAAGATCGAGTTTTCTGTCGGTGGCCTCGCTCTCGTTTCTTTTTTTCCCCCCTCATGGAATCCGGACGATTAAGTTCGGATTTTCATGGTGGCGTCCTACAGGCCGTGCTTCTTTACGCGGTATCGCTTAACTAGATACCATGGAATTCCTTTGCATATATTAGGATTTCAGCCGCGAGACAAACAGTGGCGTAGAATCGAGGAAACGTATGAATTTAATGAGATGAAGAAATTAAGAGACACGATTATACGGTCCGGTTTACACATTCTAGCGGATCTTTAATACCACTTTAGAATCACGTTTGGAATGTTTTTATTGAAGTTAACACTTTAATAAAATGTAATAAAATTAGATCGATAAATATGTTATTTCGCAAATCGGTTATTAAGTTGTTTAAAAAAGCTACGCGTACACTATTATGCATGGCTGAGAAGAAGGGACTACGGTCAAATTGCACGCCAAAGAGAGTTTATTAGTTAATAAAACATGTGTTTATGAAAATATAGAAGAAATTCGTGTGCACGTTCCAGCTTTACTTGAGCCATCCTCAGCCCACGTTGCACACAAGTAAAAAGATTAATAAATAAAAGAGAAGGTAAGAATTCCACATAGTTACTGAATCGTCCATTAATTACAAGCCGCACAACTTCGGAAAGGTGAGATCCATGCAGTAGTCATAGGCCAGTATTCATAGTCAAATCTTATATTCAAGACCATCTTAAGATTATCTTTAGATACTTCGTAGCCAATGAAATGTTCCATACAGCATCTCTAGATAAATTCAAGGCGGTCTTGAATGTAAGATCTGACTAATGAATACCAGCTCTAGTTTGTAATAATAAAACGGAATGAGAACGGGGAAATAAATGTAAAAATGGAGCCCATAAACTAAACCTAAAAGCAATTATCCATCGTGTGACGGCGCGGATACATGATCCATTTCTGTGCATTTCCAACAAGTGGGAAACTTCTAGTCCAAGCTTGAGACTTTCCTCTATTTGCCGAAAAAGACAGTACAGTGTCGAAACGCGTACGATTGTCAACTTTTTCGTAATTTCACTTGAAATCGATATTATTATGTAAAATAAAATTGTTAATTTTGTATTAATTGTACAACCCACTTTTGCTCGTAGAATACATTGACCGTAACTTTGAATATTTGTTATTACAATACTTAAAAACGAGCGTGACCGTTTCTTTTAATCAAATTAATAGATTCGTTTCAAACACATTAAATTTTGGGGACAAAATTGTATAAAAATAGACGTGTGTATTCTTGAATTTTCCCAAATAAAATTTGCCATTAGCTAATTTACATTAAATCATTCTGTTATTGACGTTAGAATTCCAAGTACAGAACCGAATGAGTTATTTATAGAGAAAATCCTCTCTGAAATGCTGATCAATTTTCTTACAAGATATCGTGAAGGAATGTAACAGGTTCTGGGAGGCGCGATTGAATTTATTGATACTGGGATGCTAGGCAAAACCCAATCAGTAAGATCCATGTCATTGGTCTTTCTTTATTATTTTCGTACTAATTTCGATCTTAAAAATGATGAGAAATCACGGAAGAAATCTCGTTTCCGAGAGAGAGAGAGAGAGAAAAAACACGATCGAGGCGAGGAGACAGCACAAGCAACCCTTACAAAAATGTAATACTGGAAACCAAATAAGCACTGAAATAATTATTAGGAAATTATTGTACAGTCTTATTCATTAATGCCTGGACCACAGTTTTACCAGAATTCACATTTTCATAATCTTTATTCCCATCTATGTATCGATGAGTTTCAGACTGTAGTTTACGTAACGTCTAAGGTGGGATGACGTGTAGCTCTGTGCTAACACGAGTGATTAGTAATGGTAGGGTCCGCGGTTCGATCCCGGCCCTCGTCCCGCATATTTTTCCGTTAAGGAAAATTTCAAAAATTTAGCGTTTGAAGGAGTTTAAGCGCCCTAGTGTTGGATTCGGTGTTTAATGAAGATTAAGCACAAATTTCAACGAATTTTTCGAAATATCACGCTCATATAACCTAACGGTTGAAAGGCGTTTCCACAAAAGGGTAAACTGAAAAAAAACACATAGCTTCTATAGAATGTGTGGTACATACATACATAAAGCCGAAAACTCAATGATTTGTATAGATGAGAAAAATGATGGTAAAAATGCAGGTTTAGGCATTAATGAGTAAGACTGCACGTCAGTAATTTCCGATGATTCAATTACTGAGCTAATGATTATTTCAGCGCATTCTTTCCCCAGCATTACGTTTCTGTAAGAGGACTCAATCTTAACTATTCTGGTTAAATAAACGGTACCTTGAGACGCAAGAAATGGATGGCGGACAAGAGAATAACCGACCGCGATTGAAAGGCGGCAGCCTCTTCACCAAATTCCTCCTCGCAAACATCGCTTACTACTCGACTTAATGCGCGTACGCGTGTACACGTGTGTGGGGACTCCCCCGGGGGAGTCTATAAACGAATGTTTTGGATTGTGTTGTACAGATGGCAGCACCTAACAAGGTATTTCGCGCGAAGGTCAATATTCGAAGCCGCGGAGCTCGTCCGCGGGTATTCGCCGAACACAGAGCTTAATCAATAACCGCTTGGAAATTTTTCTACGCTTTTTTTCATCAACTTTTCCGATAGAATTTATCATCGAGCTACCCTCGATCTCGTCCCACGATAAATCGCCAGCTGCAGAGTAATCGAAGTCAAAGGTGTATTTCATTTTGAAAAAAAGACCCTGCCCTCTCGTGATTTCTCGCTGCCAGCTTTTGCATACGCAATCTCGTATCAGACGTTACGTAACATGCGTTAATATCTGTCCCGGTTCGCACGTGAAAAATCTGACTCGCTGCTCTTGAAATGTTCGCAGATTCGTCTACGGCTCACGCGGGCCGTTTCCGCCGATTTACGAGCGAACTACTCGTCGAATTAATAATTTTCGCCACCACGGGGGTTTCCGTGGCGAGAGCTCACGAGGTCGTAACCTGCGCGCCAGACAAAGAGTAAGCCCCGAAGAGGTGCCCGCGAGCGTGAACGCGAGACGGAGAAGGAAGGGAAGCGAGAGGACGAAAAACCACAGGGGCAGCGGCTCGCAATACGTTCGTACCCTCTCTCTCTCCCTCCCTCTTTCGCGCGTAACAGAGCGTCGCCCAATAAAAACGTCACGAATTCAGGGGCGAAGAGTTTCCGGGCGAACGCCGCCTGGTGGCGCCAGGTTACACCACGTTCCCTCATCCGCGGGGAGTTGCGTAAAGCTCGCTGTCACACGCGGAGTCGGCGAGTGGTGGGGGCGGGGGAGCCGCGGAGAGCGAGGCGATATCTCGCACACAGAGACGCGGCGAAATCAAATCGACGCCAGCGCGCGCTTCGAAGGAAGGGCGAGAGAGCGGCAGGATCGAGTATCTCGAGAAAAACAGAGAGGACGTCGCGAGAGCGCGGTCAAAGAGAGAAAGAAATAGAGGGACGAAGAGAGGGAGCGAGATAAAGAGAGACCGTAGGGTGGATGAAGAGAACGTCAACGATAGACGGAGCGAGAGGGCAACGGAGAAGGGTTGATCGATCCCCGTGAGGACGAAAAAGATGGGACGAGCCCGAGAGAAGCAGAAGGTGACAGAGGAAACGGGGACAATGAACGTGAGGGAGAAAGAGCGAAATGAATGGGGTAGATGCGCGTGAGGGAAACGAAGAGAGAGAGAGAGAGAGAGAGAGAGAGAGAGAGAGAGAGAGAGGGA
>NW_011967192.1:1351672-1387279 GCF_000949405.1 Vollenhovia emeryi
GGGGGGGGGAGCAAGGAGAAAGACAAAGAGCGGAAGCTCGGCGAGAGAGAGGCAGGTAGAGCCGCGCGGAAAGGCGAAGAGAGACGGAGCGAGAGGGGTTGGTCGACCCTGCGCGTTATCAAGAGCCGCCCCTCCCGGTCGCCCCTATAACCACCCCGACTTTATATACCCCCCGTGCATCTAAAGAGTACATGCATTCGTGTGTGCGGTGGTGAAAACCCACACAACGTTGACGTGGCTCGTCCCTGGACGGTCGGCCGGGCGCAGAGCGACGCCGCATGGCGTCGGCGTCGGCGTCGGCGTCGGCGTCGCGAGGTCGTCCCGGCACTAAACTCTCTCTAACGACGGCATCGTCGGCCAACCGCCGCCGGAGGAAGCCGCTTCTTCGTCGCCTCGGACGGGCATCCCGTTTTCCCGGACGAGCGGGACGCCCGCAGGAGACGGACCGGAGGGCCGTCCCGAAGGGGCCACCGGGCGCCTCGAAGAGAGACGCTGAGAAGACAGCCCGACAGCCGCGCGAGTGACGTGCAACGCCGGAGCGGAGCGCGCCGCGACGCCGACAGTCGACCGCGGGACGCGTCACGGTCGTCTCACGGGAGACCGGGACCGGGGGCGGTCTGTTCCAGCTGCATCATCCTCCAGTTGGCGTCTGACGTATGAACGGCACACGTCTCTCTCATCTCTTCCCCCGCGCGCTCAGCTCTCGGGCTTTTCTCCAATCCTTTTTTTTTCCTCCCCGGCCGCGCGCATTCTTTCCCATTCTATCCGTTCCTCGGTCTCTCTACGCCTCCCCGATTTTCGTCTTCTCTCTCTTCCTCCACGATTGCGTCGTGCGCTCCGTCCCTCGCGTCGAGCCACATCGGACTCGGCGAATCGCCGAACGAAACGGACGGAGCGCATCCACCGTGAACGTCACTCGTAGCATGTAAACCGAGCGGAGCTGTCATTCGTACGTCGCGAGGACGAGATTCGGAGTGCCGTCTGTGATTCACGATCCCGAGTACGCCCCTTCGGACCCCTCAGTGTGCGGTGCTCGCCGGTACATCGGGAGAGGATCCTACGTCAGATTTCACATATCCTACGTTGATTTCAGTTGGCGGGGCTCACGCGGCAAGTCTTACGCCTGATGACGACGCCGCCGCAAAAATTAACCCGCGAGCGGACGAACAGAGCGACCCAGAGAGGGGACGGAAGGGTCACCAGTGCTAACTCATCAGGTCAGTATACCTTCGGGTTCATCTCTCGTTTCGCGCTTTCAAAATACTTGTAGATGTACCGCGACGATCGCGCACAAATGCATGGTAACCGATGCACCCCGATTGGACGGGGTGTCGAGCATATTGATCGATTGTCACGCGAGCTGCCTCACGCATTTCGGCGGAACGTTTCCGCAACGGCCCAAACAGCAGGCAACCAGTCCGACATCTCGGCACGCTGGGCTTCCAAACTCCACGGGTCCGCGGGAAGATGCGGATTCGTTTTACGACCGATTAGTCACCGTTTCTCTCTTTTCTTTTCTCCTTTCCTTTTCGAGAACGCGTTAAACGGATCTTCGATCTATTCGTCCCCGCGGAACTACGAGGCAAAAACTTTAGGATGTCCGCTCTCGCCATTCAGTATCCATTAATAACTCGAGTGTTATTTATGTGTGTCCGTAGGCGAGCTCGAGATGGCCATGAAAAGCGAAACGCGCGTATGGACGTCTACCGCGTCACGATCGTTGCAATTGGATCACTTGCGTCCCACACGAGTCGGCGAGACTTACCAAACGTCTTGTCTCTCATCTCGGATTTCAATTGCCGACGATCGGGATTGTTTGCGGTGAGAAAAACGCGCGATGTCGCCAACACTGTTACGTCCCTTCGCACAACTCGACTCAAAATTAACCAAAGTTTTACCTGGACCAGGTATGGAGGATACCGAGTTCGAGGTCGTCGCAGCCACTTTCGTGCCGGCAATTCCAGAAGATACGCAATGTTAGTCTACTCTACGCGATGCCAGACTGCCGTCGATCTTATCAGGCTCTGCATCCTTGGCAGGGGCCAGCCACCGACGAGGCGTTATCCGATGAGGAATGTGAAACCCCCTGTACGTATACTGAATGTATCCTGAGTGTATTCCTGTCCGGTATACCTTCAGTATACGTAACAGGAGGCTACACCGAACAACGTTGGGACCTCTTCATCGGCGCAGTTCCCCAATTATCAATAATCTTCGTGCTATAATATAGACAACTTTAAGAAAATAGAGAGAATAATAAAACAGAGACGGAATGATTTACCCAACACGTCGCAAACTGTAACGCGAATACAATTATTCGCTTTCAAAACTATGTAATAAATTTTGCTACGCATAAGTTTACGCGCGAACATCTTCGTGACTTCAATTGTATAAAGTGTACCAATAAAAGGACTATGCACACAATTATTCAGTTACAATGTTAATACATTTAGCTGTACATATTAACTTTACAATTTTTATATTAAATGGAATCATACACCTATGATATTATTACACAGGCGTGACGTACATACGTAAGTCTTTTTCTTAGGACAACAAATTTCAATTTTTTTTCAAGAATGAATGTAGCGTTTGGCTAATCGAACTTGTGCAATAATTGACGCTGCTAATAATTTAATTAAATTGCAAAGTAGCGTTTATTTTATACGTCATGTATGAAGGTGAAACTTTCTTTCGTGCGACAAGAATTCTATTAGTATTTTTATTACATCCTTTGTCAAATGATATTACATATTTAATAAAGTACTGCAATAATTGTGCGTTACATATCACAATTAAGTAAAGTGAACAACGTAATAAATTTAGCAGTAATGAATTTACCGATCTTCTTTTCAAGTACCTCATCTCTAAATTAAATACAATAGATAAATTGTATATGTAGGAACATTGCAGATACACGATAATTAATACAACTTTAGAAATCATAATCACATAATAAGTAAACGTATATACATTATACATATGAAAATTAATGTATCTTTGGAAAAATCACAGCCACAATATGTATGCCTTCCGTAACTGCAGAAATAATGAGATATGCGTGTGAGTTACGCGCGTATAATTTACAAGTTTATAAACTAACAATTCCAAAGAAGTATTAATTTTTCACATCAACCACTTTTCCAAATTCTTAAAACGAATACTTGCAATCGCATTCCAAATCTATTTTAACCTACACTAAATAATACTCTTAACTTGCGCTCTACTATCTAAACTGTAAAATCTATTTCAACTAGAGCATAATTACCTTTCGATATTAATTAAAATTGAAATTATCAATGTTTTATTTTACAATTAGATGTAAAGAGATAGGAAACAGTATAAAAATATAGAAATATTCTATTAATTTATGAATAAGAGGATTAAAAAAACCTGAAAATATTTTATACACTCAATTCTGCGATATTTGTTTTAAATTGAAAGGTGTTTTTTTAAATTGATTTATAATTATTCTATTTATGTTAAATAATAGATAAATGAAGATATTATTGAAAACTTTTAATGCACATTATTTTTATTTACATTTTTATAAATTTAGCTCCGTTTCTGTTTCAAATACATCTATAATACTAAATCAAACACAATTTACGTACAAAGAGAACAAAGATATATTATTTATTCGCTTGGCACGTGCATAGGGATTAAAAGACGTAAATTTAATTTGGTCGAAAGAGCAAAGGACAAGATTTACTAATAAATTTCCTCGGACAATGAAAGAACTATATTATTCCTACATTCAAGGATGACTATTCAAAGATGACATTTTTAGAATAACCCTTTGTAAACTGAATTTTAGTATACGAGAGCAAGGTTGACAAACTTTCCCTTTTCAAACGCTCATAAAAAAAGGTTAAAAGGAAAGGAATTCAGAGCGAACGGTCGAAGCGAATTGCAATTGGTAAAAGGGTTGGGGAAAGGATCAAAGAACGCGAAGAAAAAGGAGTCAGAAAACGCAGGTAGGGTAGGCACAACTAATTGTAAAGTTAAAAAATTTCACCCTTTTAGAGAAGCAAGCCAAAAGTCGCTCAGTTTCCATCAGGTCACGAGTTTGTACAGAGGACAAGAATTTCCGAAGCATTTCAAGATGCTGTTGGCACAGGTTCACAAGTAAGTTACGTATTATTGCATTTATTTAAGTTTATCAAGCGACTTAGATAAACCCTTTGCTGGTAGATTAATCGGTTTGCTAAAGTGTAACATTATATAATTACCGTATTAACCTTCAGCCTTTTGTTGCAAAGCATTTTGTCGAATCCACCTTTATAAGTGATTAAATTGATGGCAATAGAGACAGAATACAGAAGTTGTACAAATGTCTTAAGAAACAATACTCTTCAGTTCTAATAAAATACGTTTCATGTAAAATTATTCGTAACTTCAATAAGCTTCAACATATATTTTCGGCATTTTAAAGTAGTCGAGACTAAGAAAAGTTAACTTGATACACGTGCTTTGTTATAAAGTATCTGACAAATGGCAACTAAACGTGTTAACACATTATGGCCCGGTTTTTCACTTTCTGGTTAACCAGACGTTAATCTCTCCGTCTTTTTCTATGTTATTATCTAAGGACGGAGAATCGACTAATCTCTGGTTAACGATTACACAGAAAATGGAAAACCGCGCCTACATATATTATTACAAAGTTCCATTCTTAGTAATACTAATTCCACTCCTTTAAGACAATACAAATAATTTTCTACTAAAATACACGACGGAGATAACATCTAAAATCTTGGATTTATAATAAACTTACTTGAAAACAAGTGAAATAGAACTCTTAGTTGTCGCATCAAAGCGATTAACATTGTCATCTCGATTTCAACCAGTGCTATCGCAAGCGGGAAACCAGAAAATAACGAAATAAAAATTACTGCTCATTGGAGTAACCATCGCGAGAGGGAAAATTGCGCAAAATCACGGCGAAAAATGCGAAATATATACGGGCGTTGATCGAAAAAGTAACTCGAACTCCCCTTTCGTACCAGCGAGGTATCGCGCCATCGTCCGCGAGCGCTTTTCCATCTCGCGGGCGTAGCGATATCTAGAACATCGAACTCGCGAAATAAATTTCACGTGGCCCCGCGGCAAGGAGCGCAAAGGGTCGCATAGCCGGAGGATGACTCTGAGCATGTCCGACAAACATGAGGAATAATAAAAAATAAAGCAAACTTTACTCGCGGCGGAGAGACTGACGGGGCGAGATAGAGGGAATCCGCGGGGCGCGGGGACAGAGGAGGAGCGGAAGGGAAGGACAGGAGCAGAGAATTCGGGATGAGACGGACGAGGACGGGAGAAGGACGTGTCGCGGAGTCTAGAGCGAGGAGAGGATGGAGAAGGACGGTGAGACGCGCCATTGGGGATGTCGGATGAAGAAGCGCGCCGAGGGAAGGAGACGGGACGAGGGACACGGCGACGAGGAGCAAGACGGAGGAGCAGCGCGTTCTCGCTCTCTCTCCCCCTCTTCCCGCGGCCAATGAGTCGCCGTCGTTTTGATGGCCCAACCCTCGCGGCAACATGGCCGCCAAGTGCAAAAGGGAGCTTAAGTAAGGGTTAGGTTAGGGCTAGGTTAGGTTAGGCTAGACTCGTCCTTTCTGGACCCGCTTGCTTTTGTGAGAGAGCTGCGCTCAGCGCAGCGGAGCGGAGTGGGGTGGGGTGGGATGGGGTGGGGTGGGACGTTGTCAGCCATCATGGGATAGGAAATGCAACGCTCCGTATCTCCATGCTTCTGGCAACTTTTGAAATAATGGAAACGTAATCGCGCGACTTCTGCGTCTAAATAGTCGGGATGGTCGTCGCTATTCGCCGGTGCTCGGCGACGAGTGTCGTCTTAATTGCACTCGCGCACGGCCGGAGGATTTCCAATATCGGAGTGAAGCACGTGAATTAAGCTAATCCCGCGCGAGTTATCGTATTAGAGATCCCCGCGAAACACATTTTATTCGCCAATTACAAAAATGGCGGCTATCGCTACCGTAAAACTCATGGCCGGGGCAATTTTCTGTCGCGATCCCGCCGCGAGTGAGAAACGGGATTAGTTTATCGCGGGTTTTATTCGGAGGAAAACAGAGCGGTTTGCCGGCTCTCGGTCGCAGGTTGAATCGTGCGGAGGGGGAGAGGGGGGAAAAAAGCAAAAACCGGTTGCTGCCTTCGCCGGTCGCTATCAAAAGCGGGTCCGCTAATTTGACGTTTTCCACATCGCTCGAATGATCATGATATTGAATGATCGATAATTGGCTTCTAATACGTGAGTTTCTGTGTGTGTTAACGTAACAGCATTAGCCTGTGATGCCGTACAGATAATTACGAGGGATTTTGCGAAAAGGCAAGATAAGCTAATACGTTAAGAATCGATCGATTTCATATTTATCGTCCACTTTGATTAAAAGACGCGGAGTGCACGTTATCGCGTCGCTCGCAAAGAGACGTTTGCAAATATTCTCCTAACGATACCTTGTGAAACCGCTTAAATAGTATCGAAATTTATAAATACGCGTGTGTTAAATATTATTCAAAGCAGCCACTTGAGATCAAGTCGGCGCACTTGATTCTTTAGACAGAGTTTTATGGTATTTAATGCACTTTATTGCAGCATCGTTGCACTTAGATTATTGAAAATGTCATAGTATTCGACTTTTACCCAATTTTTAAAAAACAAAATTTTAAAAGCATTCGGCACCGGATTTGTTAATATTAATGACATTTTCAATTTTTCTTTTAAAAAATATTAAGTATATTTGAAAAATTTAATTATATGATGAAAGACATTTAATATCATAACAATGTATGTTAATGATTTCGCGGATTTCTTCTCTAACGATTCCGACGATATTTTCATGGAATGAAATATTTAGCCTCGAATGACTGTTTCATTCCGTTAACGCGCCGAACGCGTATAATGACGTAATTTATTTTTTGGACTATTCTCCACGACACATCTAAAGCTGATCAAAATCGCGGACTCTCGCGCGCGTTTCCTCGTTAGATCGTAAAATCGGAAACGATAAACGCTTGTCAGGTTGTACAAAACGAGATACGCGGCGACATGCACGCCGCGCGGGCATTAAAGCGCCTCGAAGCGCCTTAAAACGTCGCGACTCGCGCGGTATAGAATTGCAAAAGTTCAGAGTGGAGAAGCGCGAAGGCTATGACTTAACGGCGTCAATTAATTCGATATAAAATGAAGGCGCAATTACTTCGCCCGTCTTACGATATTAAACCTGGAATTCATAGCGAATACTGGTTGCGCTTAATTAATTTCTGCCCGTCTTACGGTTGACTTACGGCGGCTACGCGTACGCCATTAATCCTCGCAAATACGCACAGTAGTTGCGCGTACACGCATCAAAGACTCGAGATTGTTTTCCGCTGAGTTTATATTACACCAGCGATACCCACGACAAAAATACGGGGTGAAACACTGCGCGTGTAATCAATTTTTGGGGCAAATTGTTCCTTGGTTCGTGTTGCATTCAACCGCAACGACTTGCAGTTCGAAGGGTTGGGGCAAATTTCTGATTGGTCACGAGTGCGCCTCCACGGGAATGTTACACCTCGGGCGATACTTTTAGTTTTGACAGATGTCATTCGTGACAGATGGAGAACTTTGCACCTGTTTTACGTACGACACGATGCGTAAAGCGTTAGATCCTCAAGAGGTTTGGTCTTACATCAGACTGGAAACGCGCGCGCGATCGGCCTATCGAGTGCATCTTTTTTCTTCCAAGATCGAACGGAATCGTCTTAATATCGTTGCGCCCGCGAATTCGCGTTACAAGCTCTCGTCCATTAACGTATGATCCTATCGATATGCGCGCCAGACCGTCGCGATGGGGATTTCTTTTTCGTCTGAAAAGCAGAAGGCGAGGAAGACACGCAGAGCGCAAAAGGGAGAGGAGGAGATAAGAAGAGTGTCGGCTCGTTTTCGAATACAAATGGCCATCGACGGTATCGGTTACTATAAATTGCGGAGAAAATCGTACCTATCCGCCATAAAGAGTGGAGTAAAATAACGAATTAACGGCGCAGGGTGTGTCGCGGCGTGCAAAGTGCCGCGTTCATGGCGTGCGTTTCCGAAACTGCGACGTCGCGGCCGCCGCCGCCACCGACGAGATCCGGCTGTCTGAACGCGAACGTGAATTTATAATGGCGCTATACTTTGCGAACTACCTCACAGGGAAGTTATAAATTTCACCTCCGGCGACTAATAGAACGGTGCCGAAGGGATGACGGGGGTGGACACTGCGAACGAGGGTGGATTTCGCGAAAACGCCCGCCGTAAGGGAGGGAAATTTTGCCCACGACGTTTTTGCGCCGCCCTTGAATTAAGGTAAAATACGCGGAGAATGGCATAGAGGATAAAACTAATTTCAAGTTTTGTCACTCGAAGGAAAATTTCGTCAATCATTGACTGTCGGTTTGATGAAAAAAGTTTGCAAACGTGTGTAGTTAATTAAACTCGAACATTACAGCAAAACAATTCAGTATATTTTTATGAAGTACGATATCTGAAATTTCAATAGATTCGTATCAATTCGTTTGTCCTAAAATAATGTAATTAACATCTAATCAAGAATTATATAATTTAATTATTTGGATATATTTTATTAGAAAGAAAAACATTTCTCTAAAAAAGTAATGATATCATTAAATTGCGCCAACTAAAATGGATATTTATACAAACTAGATACTTAATTATTTTAAAATGTTATTCGTCTGTCCTAATGTAATGTAATTAATAATATTTTCAATCGTGGATATCAGCGGTATAAAAAAAACAAAAATTTTCTATGCACTGAGAAAAATTTCCATCGGATAAACCAATTAAATAGTGTTTCTGATGGTTAATTTTTCCGATTAAATTATGGATACATCCAATGAAATTTATCCGATGAAATACCGGTGAAATTTGATCGAAAAACCGATCATATTTTTTATCGGATATACAATTTAATCGGATATATCTATTTGTTATTATGTAATTGGATTATTCGTTTATATTTAATCGGACATTTTTCTCAGTGTGGTAACGTCATACAAAAAAAATCTTTCAACTATTTGGGCATTGACCGATATCACTGTGTTTAAATATTAGAAAGAGATAGAGAGCGAGAGAGAGAAAAACACTTTGGATATCCTTTCAAGATGCCTGTCTGCGTAAAAATTGAGCACACGTCCTTTCTCACCGTACGACTTACAGCAGGTTCAAGATTTATCGATGTTAATTAAGTATAATTCTAAGTTCCATAATATATGTTTTACGATATTCGAGTTTGACACGCATCGCTTGGAGATAAAATTTGTTGGCCGTTCTCTTTGGCCGGCAAAAAGGAGTAATAAGACTCGTAATATTATTTTCCTTCGATACGTGCCCTGACACGATGAACAACGAGAGCTCCTTAAAGGCAATGCGTAATCGCAACGTCTATATTTTACGTTTTCCTACGGTTACGGTCAACGCAAAGTACAGCTAAGAGGATACTTGCAATTAAAGCGATAATAAAACACGTGCGGTTTCGCTTCAGCGGTTCTTCGGCATCATCGCTTTAGAAAGTCGGCAGTGCCGAGAAAATTGCTGGGATGCTTGGCCGTTGCGTTACAGCTAGTCTCCTGCGGATGCAATCCATTTCTTTGATACATTGTCATTTTTATCTCGACGTAATCGTCCCTATGAATCTTTTACAGCGCTGCCCGTTGCACTATTTTATATGCATGCCAGTTCAAATTACTCGGCCATAAAAACGGCTTTTTTCAAATTCAAATTACGTTCATGCGAAATAAGACGAGCGTAACGCCGCTTTAACGGCCGCTACACCGAATTATGATGAATTTCTCGCAACCCATTTCGCCGCTGTACCGTTATTTTTCTAATCGCGTTACCGGAAAATCAGCGCAATTACGTACAATCATCCCATGCACATTGTGTAGCTGCAATGTTCTAAAACTTACCGGCGTTCGGGTGATTCTGACGACTTAGCATGTCGGTAATCTGCAATTAGAAACAAGACAAAGGTAATCATTAATTAAAGGCTCTTCTGTACTGGTAATCATGCGGTAAAATACTTGAGGTAGGTGCACACGTACACCTGCCTCGTAGCACGTGCATTTTTTGCACCACACTGATCATTCTACCAAGTATCTTGTGTCGGAGCACGCGGGGGGTAAAGAAATAGCCTGGTCCGGTGAAAGCGGCCTAACGGATCGCTGATGTGACGCTTGACTTTTCGCTAAAAAAGGGTTAGGAGAAAGTTCCTTATTTACTGCGCTATAAAAACGCCAAGGAAAGGGTTCTTTTTTTCCCCGGGACCAGGGTCTTTCTATCGGATCTTTTCTGCCATCGCCGTCGGCACGCCGCGATTTCTCCGACAGTGCGCGACGCTCTTCCTGCGAGTAATTGAATTTGGACTTTCACGACGGTGCGGCGGACGCGTCGAAAATTATCTCGTCGCGCGTCGAGGTGTAGCCAAGTGAGAAAAGAATATTTCCAGCAAAATGCCATTGCGGAAGGTTCGCCGACGTTACATACCGAGAATTCATCTTCGTTCGGCTCGATGATAAAATCGCTAATTGAACGCTGCCGCCGCACGCGCCGCGGTAAATACTGGAGTGGTATCGGCGACGACATGCGTGCGGGGTATAATAGAGGCTTCAATTAAGGGATTGTGTGTCAATGGGAGACAATTGCGCGAAGGCTGGAGACATTTAAGTGTAATCAGCAGTATCACTTCATCGCCATTATACATCTCGGTTCGTATTTGCGTGTACCTTACGGGCGGAACCCTCCATCGCGGTTTCGCCGTCACGAAGCCCTCCCGCGCGAACGATTTATACGTCCGTCGTCATGTGCCCGCGGTAACCTCGTGTCGAATTCGCGACTCGCGCGTACGACACACGCGCGCAAACGCATACACACGGCCGGTCATTAGTATCCAAGTAAATGAACTTCGCTCGATTAAATGCAAATCGTCTCGCTTAAATGTAAATCTCGGGGATATTATCGGAGAGCCGGCGCTGGATTTGCTATTTATATTCGAAGACGGCGCGAAACTTTTTTCTCTCTCTCTATCTCTCTCTTTCTTTTGAAATATCGAAATTCCAATATTCCAAATGCGAAATTAATTCGCGCATTAATTTGTAATCGTGCTAAACACGCGACCGATTACACGATTCAGATAAGTATTCACCGCCCGTATTTTTTCTTCGGTTTCCTTTCCGCAGCAGAATGCCGGGATTGATGATTACGAGTCGATATTACTCGTATATTAATAGTTTACTAATAAAGTGCTGCAATTAGTGCGACTGTAAACGTCGGCATCGACGACGTTGTTGTAACTTTACGGGACGTTAGCCTACAATGCGCGATCTTTCTTTTTCCATATTTCTCTATAAGATCTTTCGTCAAGCATCATAATAATCTTCCCTCTTTTTATATAAATATTTTTTATGACTATAATTGCACTGCCTTAATATCAATATAAAACGCATTTAAGCTGCTAATGGAGCAAACTTCCTTTTTAGCTTAATAAACATCACTCTCTAAAAATCAATCAGTGGATTATCACTGAAAGCAGTGAATAGTCACTGATTTACAGTTGCAAGTATACCACTGCGATTTTCAGTGCTTTCTCTTAAACAAAACTGTGGAAGAAACCTACGATTTTTGTGATTGAACGATCGAAACAAGTGCTCTTCATGATCCAAGTTTTAAAAGAAACAGATCGGAAGGCAGAAAAATTGTAGTTATAATTTCATTTAAGTAAAATACACCGCTAAACTTATCGACACGTAAGAATAACAATTGTATGTACGCTGCATGAAAATATTTCTTGCAAATATCATCATAAATGAATTATTCTATTACTCAAAAATTACATTGATATAATAACATAATCCATTCTTCTCAAAATTAATTTTTATAACAAATTTCTTATATTTCAGTTTGATCTCTCAGAGCGGCAACATTTAAAGACTATAAGCCGTTCAATTATTTATAAGCACACAAATCGTTTTATTTATTAATTATTTTTTCACAACGTTTCGATTAAAGGACTACTATCATCGAGAGTTAGCCTCTGATCAGTTCAAAAATTCTTTAAACGGTAATTGCCAAAGAAAGAATGAGAAGTTACGTTTTAACATTTCTAAAGGAACAAAGTAAATTTCGTTAAAAAAGAAAAATTAGCACGGACACCTGCGGCTGGCTCGCATTGGCCCTTTCTCTCTACCTTAATAGTTGTTTTATTGAGAGCCGCTGCTACGATTTGAACTTACAAAAGTACCTACAAATCTGAAGAACAGAAAAACAACGTATAAACTAAATTAAGATGAGATCTTACGTAACAGAAAATGAAATTAAGGTGTTTCTTATATAATAAAAACTTACAAGATTCGTCGGATTTTTTCATTAATTATCTTTTCATTAATTTTGTCCGAAAAGCGTAAAAATAGCGTTGAACTCTACGATGCTATCTCTTTAGATTTCTGTTACTATTATCAAGTAATTACAATAATAAAATACGTTAAATAGTAGCAAGTAGTGAGATAAGATAGATATGTCAGATACGTATCTCTCTATGAAACATGATACATGGCGAACGTAATAGCAGCATGTAACTTCGACAATAGAGAACAGTAAATGACAATTTCCTAGACCTAGATAACCCACGACATAGAAGGGGGAGGGGAAGAGAGTCCGCTGTGGATTTATGACCGCATCTCGCGCATTGTTTACGTCTCAGACGGAGATTATAAATCCTCGTTCTAAAGCGCCACAAACAGTCTGCACCTAACAGTCTGCTCATCCCTACATCGCGCGCTACTGTTCTCCTGGACACATACTGCGTTCTTTACAAGATGCGTCTGAATAAAAGAAGAAATGCTCTGCTATCTTTAAATAAAGACCCGCCCGTTGCACCTGTTGCGATATAAATTGTTACGCGGTTTTTCAAGCGCTTAGTCATTAGAAACTCGATACTTGTTAAATTAACAATGGCCCAGCAAAGCCTTCGTTTTGCAGGTCGCTACTTTAATGATTACGTGGATTTCAAATAAAAAAAAAATTTTTTTCGCAGACAATGAATTGTTACTAATTACAGATATTTTAACAGAGATTCGTAAAAACTTTTTTACATTTCAAATTTACTACAGATATTGTGTTTTCTATAGAAAAATTCAGGCGTAAATGATGTTTGGTTATGAAAACTACAAAACGTATGAATGGAACATGAAATTATCTTCGAAGAACCAAAAGTATTTGGTAGAATATCCTTCTGCAGGTCGTTTATGATTCCAAGTTATTTGAGCGCCGCAACACGGTACTGCGGAAACGCGATTTATTGGCAGAAATAGGGAGAAACCTTTGTAAAAAGTTGAGCACATAGAAGACGGAGAAATTGCTCGTCCCGTAAATTTCCAGAGAGTGGCCGCATAACTACGCGGCAAACAAAAACTCTGGCCAGACCGAGCGTCTTAATCGAGAATCGATGTAGTCGTCCGTTTCTTCGGGAAGCTCTGAATTTTTTTATAAAAGAGTTTCGTGAACGTCGACCATTCTTCGACGGGGGATTTTTGCTCCGTCAACGTTTACGCTCCAGACGCGACGGACGGATGCTGCATGCGCAAGAAACACGAATCGAGACCGAATAATTGCGGCACTTGTGCGTCAAGTGCTTTCTATTTCGGTAACGGGACACCGTGGCGAGATCTATGTGAATTTAGTAGCAACTGTGCACGAAATCCCGATGGTCCAAGTTTGAAAAGAAAAGCCGAGTCGAAATTTTGGTTACTATTTTGACACTTTTAAAAATAATTTACACCTACTTAGCTGATCTATACATAGACCAACAATAACCTACTTTGATGACATTATATTTTTTACTCCTCCCTTGAATCTTTAATTCTCAAAATTTACTTTAGCTCCTACTTAAAAAGACCTACTTTAATGCTAAATTGGCAAAAGTAGAAATTTCCGACACTTTCAGTTTTAAAATACAAGTAAATTTTGTACTTGCAGTTCGACCTCTTTTACTGTCTTAGGTCTTACTATACTATAATAGAATTAAAGGTTCAACATAGGGCCAAAATTTCGACTCGGGAAGCGGACGTTCGGTGCATCAACGTTCTTGCCGTTAAATTATTAATATATCGCGAGGCTTACCGAGTACCGTGTATACGCGACGCGTTTGTACGTAAAGTGGGAAGGTGCCTATGCAATTATTATAATCTTTTTGGTTTTATTAAAAAGATGCTAATGAGGTCTCGCAGGAAGAATTGCGAAAAATGGATAATGGACAACGGAGATAAGCTGCACGGAGATGCGTAAGAAAGCCTGGAATATATCCCAGATAGGCAAAAATATCTTATGGACATGTAATGCGGAATATTGTGGTATATCGTAAATATTGTATAAAGATTCGGAACTCTATAGCGTTAATCGTCAATAAGAAAATATTATTATTACTACATTGACGCAGCATATTGAAGAGTCTATCGGAGGAAAGGAGCAAATTCGAAAATCGAGTATGAGAAAAGGCTAATTGTCGACGAAGAGGCGTATAATTAGCTATTTTTCTCTAACAAAGGCAGCTCTATGAAGCATATATTCCGCGTTAACGATTATAACAACTCATAAACAAGATAGAAATAACTAATACTTCGTTAAAAATATCCCGAACTGCAAATGTTCTCCAGATGTGCAATAAGGTATTTAAATGTCTCGTAAGATGAAATCTGAAATCTTCGTAACATTATAAAAATTTTCTCATTTTAATTAAAGACTCCATCGCGGGCAATTAAGTGCGGTCACGTGGAACCTGGAATGTTGAATGCAGAAACGAAATGAAGGCGCTGGACGTAAAGGGGAACGTTCGGACAATATTGGCTCGAGTTATCAAGAATCAGATGCAAAGATATTTGGATCGGAACCGGGGCAATCGCGTTTCGACCGCATCAGTAAGCTCAATCGCGTACTTTTATAGCATTGCTTTCCTCCCGAATAAAGCTGAGACATCCTTTACGTAAGCTCTTACATATGGGAAATAAATCCTAATCTACATCTATATATCTATGCATAAACGCAGAAAGGTTCCATTATATAGATCGCGCCATAAAGACATTTACCGAAACCCGAATAAATGCAGGCCAAGGCGGAAAATAATGAGAAACCGTACCGCCGTCTAATCGAGAGACGAAGGAAAGAACGTGACGATCAGCCATGTTCGAGCAGAACCAGCTCGATCGAATCGCTGTCGAGGGCATGCTCCCTCGAACGAACCGGCCGTGGCGATTTAGCCGGCGGTCGACGCAGGCACGTAGAGAGGAGGGGTTCGAGAGGGTCCGACAGGGGGCAACAACCAGGTGGAAGAGGGAAGGGAGAGGGTTGAAAGCCACCCTCGGTACCACGACGGTTCCCAGAATAATCCAGCGTATAAATTGGATTGTTGGTGGGACATGGAAACTGAACGCGCGCGGCGAGCGGGGAGGTGGGAGCGGGAGGGGCTCTGCACGTTGCAATAGCGAAACGAGAAACGCGTATAGACGCGCGAATATCCGCGCACGTACTCGGTCGCACGTGCACGACAAATGCACGTATACATATACATGCGCGTATAATGCGCGTACGCGAACCGCACCAACCCGCTCGAACACCCCCCCGTGATTTCGCCAAATTTCGACGCTGCAACCGCGGAGGTGGAGTTACATGAATACGCGCGGATTTTCGCGAATAGCTGCAGGATACGCGGGCGAATACGCCCTCGTATGCGAGTTTGCACGAGTTCGCGATACGCGGGGACCTCGACGAGCAAACAAAGTCGTTCCGGGCCATCGTGGTTTCGGCTACAGGCTCGATGACGCCGCCGCGGAAGAGAAAATACGATAGAAATCAGCGTGGAGACGACCGACGAATCAGCGAATGATTCCGCGCTATTTCGCAGCGCGCGAACTGCGGTTATCAACCAACTTTATTTACAGACGCCACTTCAATTCAGCGACGTTACGTAATAATTCTTTTCAATTCATTTTCGGCGCTCTTCGCCGAATTAAATATAACAAAAATCGACAAAAAGAAAAAACAATCTATATTGAAACATGTCTGGCAAGATAGATTTTCGTCTCGGGCCTCAAATTCATGTCATTGCAAGAGATAATAATTTTGAATAATCTACGATATTTCAAAGTAAATTTTCAATTCTCGTTTAAATTCTTCGGAATAGCTGAAGGAAGAATGTCCCAAGTTGGATGTAGGTAAAGAGTAATACCGGACGTGTTGTTTCCTGTCGATTTCCTGTCGCCGTAAAGTATTTTCGAAATTTTCCTTTCGCGCAGTCCTTTCTCAAGACGGCGGATCGAAAGTGCGTTAATTGTCTTATGTTAACTGTCGGCGGTAAAAAGAGCTTGACATTTAATTAGGGGCGAATTAGACTTGCAACAAGATTCAAAGGACGGCACAAGTGGCGAACCGGTTGGATAAATTTGCGCTGTAACAGTGGTGGAAATTCAGAATGGCGGGTCCGGCCGCGTCGCAAGGGCGGCTAATTAATCTCTGCGAATAATCTCTTTGCTAACGAGAGCCGCGCACAATGTGGAAAACTCCTGAACCGTGACCGACCCCATCTCATTACACGAGGCAAACATGTAATACGTGAGAGAATCGCCGCGTAAACACTACACAGATTACTTCGGCGAACTGTTTACAAGATAAGAAATAAGGCGTGCCTTCACGTGGGGTTCATTCGTCCGGCGGGTGACGTTACATAAGTCGCTGTCTTTTGCGATCAACATTTGTTGGAGGTACGCTCTTGCAAGCAAATATAATAGAGGAATTACTGCCTTAACCACAGATGTGTGCGCTGTGATCAAAGCGACATACCCTCAGATATGGACACATGGATCCGGCTCCTTGCTCTAATTCAAAGAACTGTTTTATAATTAATTGACGAACATTACGTATAAGACTTATTGCTACCACAATGGTCTTAATTTGGATCCGTCAATCTTTGTATCTTAATTAAACCTGAAGAGGACTGCGATTTGCAGTCGAAACGTCGTTGAGACAATTGAAATACATAGCCAGTTATGTCGAATACATCAAATTAATAATAGAGGAAAGTCCTCTATAATTACGCGATAGGCTCCTAATATGAGATCGCGGGGTTTCTGCTAAATTAATGGGCACCATTCGTTGGTTCCACCACGAATTTATTGGAGTGAAATCTGTTTAAAGGATCACCTACAATAGATTAAGTAAGCCTGGCGTAAGAGGTAAGAGGTAAAGAAATGAATCATTTCCATTTCTTACTCCTACTTCGGCTCTGACGCTTACTCTCAGCGAATTAGAGCGCAGTTCGACCAGTGCTACACTGTTAGAAGTAGATCTGTCACACATGTGTGAATATTAACACGTCACACACTTGAAATGCGTGAATATTAATGCGTCACACATATTTAATGCATAATTTTTCAAACGTCATGCATTATCCTCTTAACATGCGCGTGTGAAATACATTAGAGAATGTGTGGAAATCACACACTTCAATGTGTGGATTTTATCAAACATCTAATACTGTTTGAAATAGTCAAACATCGTAATATTCACACATGTGTAATATTTCTATACGTTTGAATATAACACACTTTGGGAAAATTCACACACTGAGTATAGTAACGCACTTGCTAGTTACACACTGATCAGTCGCATACTGCAACTACCCCAGACAACATCGTGCGAAATCAGTGCTTGTTGTAGATATCCTACCGTGTGTTATCCCATCCGTTTTGTGCTTCGAACGATCGTGAATAAAGTGCCTTCAAGTCTAGACTGTGTCCTATTGCTAACATCTCGGAAACCTCGTTCTTCCTCTTTATTTCTGATTCATGCTCTTTCCGCTAACCTCCCGTTTCCCTAACCTAACCTAATCTAACCTTCCACTTGGATCGCATCATATAATGTAATTAGTTGTTTTAAACGGCAAGAAACGTGTAAAAAGTGCTTTCACCCAATTACATATGTGTATAATAGTAAAACACTTGGATTTGCAATGTAGTGTAATCTTTTTTACACATTTATTGGCACCTTGAAAATTACACACCTAAATAAGTTATACACCTCCATTTGTGTGAAAAGTCACACACGCCAATAAAATCAAACATCCATTCGTGCATGAAAAAGTCACACACTTACAGACGTCTTGAAACGGCGGACACACATCACATGCGATAAAGTGTGTGATATTCACACACTGCTTCTAACAGTGTACATATATTTAAAAGAATTATGCCTGTACCTTAGCTTTTACACTGAAAGGTTAAGGTTAAGTTTTCTTACTTCTCACTGCTTACTTCCAATGTAGACGGTCCTTAATGGCAAATTAATTGGACGTTGAAAACCTACGATCTCACATTAGAATTCTGTCTCATAATAGAGGACCTTCCTCTACTAACAATACGTTTACGTCTTTCGATCAAACGTTAATTTCTGATACAACATACAATATTACTGTCTCTTATTTGATAATAACGTCGAGTAAAATCAATTCTAAATCTTACGAAAGCTTATCAATAGACAATAATTGGACAAGTTAAATACTCTAGACATTTGCGCTAAATATATTTTCTTCGCGTATTTCAGCTTCGAGAAATTACATTTCAAGATATCGATTCAAAGTTCTGCCCCGCTAGTCCTTCGGCATCGAAACCGAATGTGCAATAAATTTTTATATGCAGTTTTCATTAACGTGACTTTTTAAGCTGAAATATAATTTGAAGTCGGATACACGCATCCTCTAATGTATCTTAAAAATCGATGTTTCGAAATACGTGGAGAAAATGGCGACGGTTAGCGCAGGCGTGTTTTGTTCACCGGGTACCCTTATAATAAATTCAACGGGGTAGTATACCGAACCTAAGTAAACTGTTCCTCCAAAACAACAATATGCTGTTTTGTCTGCGCGTTGATTACACGCGTCTTCGTCCCTTCCGAGCTATATTGGCCAGGAACTTGATATATGTAATGTAGGGTATTCCATTTTCTTTCCCCTCCGTCCTCGCAAGCTTGACAATGCAGCGACAAAGACGCCATATTTTTCGAGAAGAACCTTCAGATACATGTATACATGTGTACAAGTATAAATCGATACCTGCATGCCAGCATTTATTGTACATCGTGCAAGATTCGCGTCGCGGACTTTTCGTTATATTTTTCTAATCACAAGACACTCAGTACGTACTTTTGTACTCGAGGGATTAATTTTTATTATTCCAGCAATTATTTAATAAAAACTCATCGATATATTAATAGCAAAAAGAAAGCAAATAACTGCATATCATCCTGCCTTTTAATTGCAGGAACTATTTCAGTATAATAAATTCAAGGAAATTGTATTATTTTCGAAATTATAATACGTATGGTAGAGACGTGGATTTACTTAATTGGAACGATAACAGTTTGAAGAGCAGAATTATGGTAATTTTAACCGCGCAAGCAACGTTAACCGCTCAACTGGCGAAAGTCTGAATTGGAGTACGGCCAAAGTATGACTTATGCAAAGTATATAAATATAGGATACGCTTCAAGCTGAAATATTATGGTCTAAAATAACACTGACACGTTGGCAGTAATAACATGGCTAAAGAGATGAATCTCTCGTCGTAGAATGCGCCGCGGGGAAAAAGTAACGGAAGAAATAATTACGATACATACAAGAGCGAGCGTTTCGTTGGAGATGTTGCGAATTAGTAAAATAAATCGAACGAGAGGAAGAGAGAAGTGGTTCGGAACATTTTCATCTTAAATTCAGTCGAGCGTGTAATTCTATCGCTGCTCTTCCCGACTGGAAATCCTCTTTAATTCCTTTACAAAAGGGCAACTCTTCTTCAAGCTCTTCTTCTTTTCTGCAAGTGCAATCCTTGCATCGAAAGAAATCTGATCCGTTTCGTTCTATTTCGTTGCTCGCTCGCCGCGATAAAATTTAACGCCAGTTGAATCTCTCGACTCGATCTGTACATTCTAATTTCCCGAACCGACTTTCGTTTGACGCAACCACGAAAGAGCGCCACACCTTCGGAATGCCAGCCCTACATGCAGGCGGCTATGCGCGTCCATGTTCTTTTATCGGCCTACGTTACCATGGCGTGTACGATGCTCGTTGTTTATTCACGAGAAGACGTTGCCTCCTTCTTCGCCGTCTTTTTTATTTGCCCGTCGATACCACCTCATCTCTCGCGCCGCACAAGGACCTCCCTCCCATTCTCCTTCGCTTTTATAAAATATAAGCAATTTCATACTTTCTGCCCGACTCCCGAGCGACCCGCCGAGCATATCTTTATGACGCGGCACTCCGGATTTTGCCAACTTTCCAGCGCTCCCGCGCCTCGTCATTTTGCCGATAGTCCTTTGTAGGAGGAACGTGTAATCCCTGGTAGCTTGAGGGAGAAAAAACGCTTCTTTTTTTTTTCGTATACCAGCGACTTTATCAGCCTCTATTCCTTTCAATGTCGCGGGGGATTTCGCCACGAACCAAGTTTATTATCGGGAATGAGGTAATTTGTGATCTGCTCGATGGTAAATACCGAAATAAATAATAGACATAATCGTAATACACGCATCACGCTGACGTGAAGTAATGCAATCTCAAGTGGAAACACTATAATTAGGGCACCAAGCTGCAAAACAACAAATCTCTCCTATTTCTGCCGACATTTAAGATCTCCTCACTGTTATGCCGCATTAAATATTCGCATCAGATCGCAAATCGCATATAAATTGAGCACTTTCTTACGATATTAAATACCGAGCTGTGCGACACGCGTATGTACAGCGCTGCTGTACCACGAAGCCAGGGATCGCTTTGAAGTCCGCGGTACGTCGATGCATCGAAAATAAACGCGAAAGAAAGTGGCCTCTTAATTCCCGATTCGTAGTTCCCCAATCGCCGTCGTTTCAATGCCATGTTCGACAATCTCCAAGTCTAATTCGCGGCTGCCAGCCACGAGCGGTCTCATTCATTCTAATTTTCTCCGAGCGTCCCTGATTGGAGTCTACGAGGGGCAATTTAATCCCACCTTTCGTACACCCTCCACTTACGAGTCCATTCCTTTGCAATATGCATGTTGCACCTGCATCCACGCCCACGCTATTAGCGGAAGACAACTCGAGAAGTCTGTCTACAGGCAGAGTGCTCGTCTCGGGGGAGTACAATATAATATAATAACGATAAGAGAGAGCGAGAGAGGGGGTGGAGGGAGAGAAAAGAGAGAGAGAGAGAGAGGACACTCGAGCAATGCGTCCCGTCGACATCGTCTTTTGTTCGAGCGCATCGCGTATTCACACGTTGCTGTTTTGGCAAAATTTGCCGATTTACCATTTTACACGCGTGAATCGACGGTTATCTACGTTTTGCAGCCGAGAAGATTAGCACGTATTCACGTTGACTATAATATATTCTGTATTTATCTTGCCATAAATTGCCGTTTCGAAAGGAGAATCGCGAGCAATAATATTTATTGCTGATTCCACAAGATGCGACGCTAATTCATAAAACCCACGAAATATATGTTGCTTTAAATAAAAGCGACAAAACGATTTGCAATAAATTTTTCGCGCGCATGACTGTACATTCAATGTAGGACCAGTAACGTTGCGTTACGAGAAACGAAAAAAAATTGACCGTTACGCATGCAATATTGTAAATAATGTGAATATTTATCGCTTAATATTACGTTTCCAGATAATCTCACGGGCAATACATTAACGTGGGAAATATCGTGACGTATAATAATAAAATATAACATGAATCGGAATTCACTTTCGTCTACTACTTCGGTAAGGGATTATGTTTCATACATTCTCGACAAGCTGATAACTTTTCCTCTTTCAGGGCGATTCCATTAAGTTCCAGCGTCAGCCTATGTCATTAGCGTGAAACAACTCGCGCGCGGCACCTGCACGGTGCAAGTTTGAAATAGCGATCGTCCCTTTACCCGGGGAAAACATGGAAGAGCCGACGCAGAGGCAGATAGGGAATCGTGATTCCGTTTTCTCTCCCCCTCCGCCCCCTCCCCCTTCTCTCTCATTGGATTATAGGTGGAACCGGGAGATTATCCTGCCAGACGGTGAAATGGTAAAAGTTGGGCCACTGGTGCGTGCCGGGGTAAGAATGGACGAGGGTGGCGAAAGTAACGGAGAGGTTTTCAAGACCTTTTCTTCGGAGCCCTGCAGACGCAACGACACGCCCTGCTCTCCCGTCTCCTCTCTCCCTCCCTCCATCCTTCCCTCTTTCTCTCTCTCTCTCTCTCTCTGTCTGCCTGTCTGGCTCTGTCTCTCTTTCCCATCCTCTCTACACCTTCATCTTGCACCCTGGCAACCAGGGTCGACGGGGACTCACGTAGGGTAGGTTTGACTACGAGGCAGGGTCGATTTGAGGCTGGAGTCCTTGGCGACAGCCCCGGGTCGGAGCGGAGGGGATGATGCGGATGTCGATGCTAGCTGCCGGGTGCCTACGTACACGTCTGGACAAACTAGCACGGGCAAGACTCGTATGTGCTCCCGCGCGACAGTTGTGTGCCGTCAGACGGGCCTGTGCTTGAGACGCTTGTACAGCTCCAAAGACGTGAAAGTCTATGTTAGCTCCTGGTGATAGTACAGCTGATTGTGTAGGTAGTCCGGGCACTTGTGTCAGCTTTTAAGGTGGGTGTGGATGCTGGTACGCAGTCGTGGTAGTAGTGGTCGCTTCTCTCAACGTGTCCCCCCATTTTACCCCCCTGGCCTGGGTTGGTCCACGGAGTAGCGCTCAGATCGATACGCGGCTCCGGCTTACCTATTCGGCCACACTTCGACACCGCTGCTATTCTCCGTGTATTCTCCTCGAGTATGCAAAAGTACGCTCTATCGTCTGTTCATCGGTTTCGTCCTGTCAGAGCGTATGACAGCGGGTATAAATACTGAAACGTTCACGTCTAGTTTCCTCGGACAGTTTTACTGATCACTGATTTTCACGTCGTTATCAAAGCGAGCGCCGCGTAAAGTCAGCCTTTCGATTTCATACGCTTGCCATTATTATTTATATTATTTATGCTGCTATTATTGTCGGCAAGACGGGAATATCTTCATAACAGGAAACGCAATTTGCAGATACGCTCGACCATAAACGATCGGTTGTTAGTGCAGATGCAACAGATAATTGTATTGCTATCTATTAGTCCGTATTGCGCGCCGTAATTGGCAAATACTTAACTTTTGTACGTGCAATTTTACATACATCACCGCTTCCTCGTCTGCAATTGACAAAATTACTTTCGTAAGTACGCGCGCAAAAGTCTAAGAAGCGGGTATGTGCGCGAGCCAAGCGTCGACCGGCTGATTTTTCTCGGGCAATTATTTTCTCTCGCGCGTATTTTCATCGCGTGCCTATTTTAGATAATCCTTTCTCGCTAAACCACGATAGAATCGTTACTGTCACCGCGAAAATAACAGATGGCTCACTTACGACGTTCTTTTCTTTAATTTTTCCCGACGGTACGCACATTCGTATCGTAGATCGCACGGGGTTACATTACGCGAATGAAACGGGGCCTGCGCCTCGACGAGAGAAAAAAAACAATTACTTGTAAAGAACACGAAGCAAGTGTCGTTATCATTTCAGGGGAGATTGCCGAAATCCACGGTCACGCGGGACGAGTCGACTATACCGGTCAACATTGTCAGACACAAATTGGCAATTTTATTGTTCACCGCGAGGGGCTATCTCTTTTATTGGTGCGCCGATCCCTTTCAGCTTCTTAATTTAACACGAAATGGATCGATAGCTTTAGGGTAAATTAGAGCGATAACTTGAGCCCCGATGTCAATGGAGCCCTAATAAGCTGCCCACATAATTAACTAATTACTATATATAAGTTGTCGGAATCGGAGTCCGAGGATGCAAGATAGTATGCATAATAAGCACGTTCGCTTCTGCGTCTCTTCCGTCGAAAGTATAATTTTGCCCGTATCTATAGTTAAAACGAAAAGCAGAGCGTCTTGAGAAGGCGGAGTGAGTAATTAAATAAATAATTAAGGGATCTTATCTGATATAATTGATGCAAGAATTCGATAAGTTGTTAGTCGGCGGAGGAGCTTTGAGACCGGCTCATGTATAAAGATTCTCGTTACGTGACTTCTCCGACGTCTATCGAATGGACACGTAAATGGAAGGCGAAATCAGAGGACTTCATCAAAAAAATCAGTTCCAGTAGTAAACATCGCACAATATGAACGCGGGTAAGGGACTCCCGTGCGCATTTCTTTCATTATATTTTAATAGTAGACGGACAAACGGAGTGCGCGTCATTTGTTCGTGAAAAAAATGAGATCTATTAAACGTGTAAAATGTTGGAGGCCCCGCGTATAAGACCGGCGATATTATTCACGTGGCTTTGTAAATTGAGTAAGACGAAACTCGTGTCGTCCCGCGCGAGATGAAGTTGCGATTGTAAAAAGTAATTAACACGTACTTTAGCGGCCATCGAGTTTCGGTAACTAGCGGCCGAAGTGCGTTGTTTAAACGCGCCGTGCTCGCCTATTCGCCGCTGCTACTTTGATACTTTCGAAAGGTAAATCAAACACTTCTCTTTTTCTCCGTGGCCGTTGCGAAAATGTGCACGTATCACAGCCGGAATAAATAAATAAATTAATAGGTAATGAGTTTTATCTCCCCTCCGCCCGCCCCCCGGAGAAATTATACAAGAATCCGATGTTATGTTAAGCAGCCGGGGCCCCGAGAGCTCTCGGGTATAAAAAGTACGCATTATGTGAGCTGTCCAATGGGAAGCCACCAGTGATGACGTGCAAAAAAGAGCAGCGAGAGACGCTGAGAAGCTGTAGGGATTATCGGCCACGGAGAAAATCGTCGCTGTTCCTTATGGAACGGGTTCGAGTTTTGCCACAAGACGTTGGCGCTTGATTGCCGATACGCACCAGGCCATATGGTCCGGCGAAGGCGTGCTGCTGCGAAGAAAAGAAGGAACGGAGAAAAGAGAATGAAAATGGCGGGGCTGCGTAATGCAGCGAAGGCGGGCTACCCTACTCCCACTCGGCTCTGATAAGTTTAGAACTCTCTCGCGAGCTTTTATCGATAGTTTGGCATCTCTACTTGTTCCGCATATAGACGCACCTCAGACGTATGGAGCACATGGAGGATCGACCACGCAAAGAAGCGCTACGCGTTTAATTCCACATTTTATTCCACGCTCGATCTCGCTAACAATTTTCACGCACTTCTTTACTTTCAATTTTATATTTAAATTAATAAAGAAAAAAACATGCTCGTTAACCGTAAATACAAATAAATAAATAAACAAGAGGTTACAATCACGATTATTCTTAAAATTGGTACTTTTTCGTGACAACCCCATAATAAATGCATACAATCTGGAATACAAGAATATAGAATACTTTTGTAGTCATATCCTTTTGTATGTTTGTAATAGACATTTAATATTATAATAAGTGTTGCAATAGGTACGTTTAGGTGGTAATGTTGTATCTGGCGGTACGCGACAAGCTAAATGGAAAACATTCTTCCCGTTCTCCATTTTGAGAGTATTCTCAACCCCATTTTCTCGAAGTAGCGGTGCCAAAAAATCGGCTTACAGTTATTACGTATTCCATGGAGTTTCGGTATAAATAGCTGGAGCCGCATAATACGGCGCGCCACTTTTTGGCGCGCTCTCTTAAATCACACTCTTCCGCGACGGGCCCAGACCCATTTTGCGAGGGTATTACCGTAACTCAATCCGCTTGTAACGAACGTGTACATAACGATTGCATCTTCCAGTGAGTGTTTACGAGGTTTATGAAACGTCACACGTGCCGACCACCCGTGCTTTAAAAGTCGAGCGAAAGCACACCGTCCCCGACAAGGGCCTGTATTGTGAGATGGTCGATCTGTTCTGATGTCTGTGGAAGAAATCATGCAAAAAGATAAAAGTAGCCTTTGTATTTTTAAACAAACTGTCAAACGTGTAGAAAGAATATTGAAACGGTTTCCCGTCTAAATTTAAGATTACAATATGTATAAAATATTGCTCGTATTAGCAATTGCAAATGATTATTTACGGAGCTGGAGAGAGAGAGAGAGAGAGAGAGAGAGAGAGAGAGAGAGAGAGAGAGAGAGAGAGAGATGCTTTTTCAAAGCTATTATTTGTAAAAGTTTTCGACCGACCGCTTCTGGTGGAAAGTAAAACGTGCGATTTAATTCTCTGCTATCACTGGTTCTCAGCGTCGTCGATATAAATCGTGAATTATAAGACAAACAGAAGCAAATGTAAAGGAAAGGGAAACACATTTACTTCTGCATTTTATTTATAAAGTTCAGTTAATTCGATAATCCAATTCAAGGTTCGTCCGGACTGACATTATGCTATAAAATCGGAAGTTTCATTAGGTGGCAACACATTCTTTTCCAGAAATAAGTGTTCAGCGGAACGTCCGATCGCCTGCGATTTGTACGCGCCAAGAGATCGCGCGCATCGTTAGAGATTTTTCTTTCTCGAGTTTGTTTTTTTGCAAAATTAGAATTTTACTTAAAAAAAATAATTACGAGTGCCATTTGTTGCGTTATATATGTTTTGGAAAACCCAATTTTCAATAGAATACGACAGCAAATTTTCGTTCGATTCAAAGCCGCGAGACGGCCATTCGACATAGCGTACACGATTTTCTTAGCATTCTCGCCAATTGGAATTCCTTACACGGTCTTCCCATATGCTAAGCAAGTTCTCGCAACAATCACACAGTAAGGATACGTACATGCTCGTCGGACATTAGGCGCGGAGCCAAGCGAACATCCCAGCGACGTTACGTAGTTAGACAGTAACTAATTTACATTGTCAATCCGCGGGAAGTCAGCCAAGGGGGAGAAAAAAACCTAGCTAATGCCCGGACACGAGCAGTCCTTTCGCGGCACCGCGGCCGTTTTATTCCAGTTCGAAGCATCAACTCGGTAATTTTATAACGTCGTAAATAAGACGCGCTTATATTGAGTTACGTGTCAACTCCCCCTCCTTCCATCTCGGTATTCGCCGTGGTTTTACAGGAAACCGCGCCGCAGAGCGAGGTTGAAAGAAAAGTGGAAATAAGCGGTTCGTTGGATCTTCAAAGCTCGACAATTTAGAGGATCCGTTCAATCTGGTTGTTTATCCCTGCAGCTTACCTGGACATCTCGCGCGAGTTGTCCGACGTTCCTCTTCGTTCTTTTTGCCGCCGCTCCAAATTCAGCGACGGAGAGGCCGGCCGGAGAGAGGATTTTGCAGGAATGTCTGATAAGAATAAATTGGATCTTCCCGATGCGCACACCGGCAGGCAACTGAATTTTTTAATCAGCGTAATCGTAACGCACGTCGAACGGAAACACCGCCCTTTCCGCTGCCCGGATCGAATATTGCCGATAATATTCGGATTGTGTTTTACAGCACGAGAGCGAGTTGACGAAAAGATGTTGTATCGAAGTAAGTATATAGAGGAAAGTCCCCCCCATTATGAGATAGGCTTCTAATATGAGACAGCGGGTTTTCAACATCGAAATTCAATCGCAAATCTTTTTTCGCGACGATCACGCGATCTAACAATCAATTTTCCACTAAACAGATTCCGAGGGCAATAAATTCATGATGGAACCAACGGATGATGTCTATTAATTTAGTAGCAACTTCGCTATCTTATATTAGGAACTTATCTCGTATTAAGGGACTTTCCTTTAATAATAATAATATGTTAATAGTTATCCTTTGCCGTAACGTACGCACAGAAAAACTCAAGGAAATTGCGATATTTCTTTCATACCTTTTGTTATTCCTCTTTTAGTATATTTGATGCACATGTTAAATTTATTATTATGTGTCATTTTAGATTGAATTACTTACATAGTGCGAAAGCATAACTGATAACATTCAAGATCTAACAGAGAATCCGTAAGAATCGCATTCTCTACTTATTTCCGAAACGATTACGTTTCGAAACGGCACACAGACAGAATATTGAAAAATCAAAAACAAAAAAATAACGTCCGTATTCTAAAGAAACTCTTTCCTACATTTTCGACAAAGAAGAGATCGAGCTTTCCGCCTCCAAATGATTAATCGCGCCATACATTTCTTCAGTTTACACGGCACACATTGCCGAAGTGGAAGACTCTGCAAAAATTGCCTCTCTTACAGCAAGGCTGTGCACAACTGATAAAATTTACCTCCGCATGTGCCGCAAATAACGACATTGTCGTTATTGGGCATCTAAGAGTCTCAAGGATTCACTCGCGGAGTATTTATCGGCTAACGTCCGCAATTAGCGCGACCGGCATTAAAATGGTGAGATATATCAACGCGCCGCGACATTATAATTACAATTACGTAACGTCTCTGCCCGATCGCATGGCGATTACTCGCTTCCACCATGAGCCTCCCCTTTTTTTAAAAGTGCCCGTCGCACGGGATAGAAATTCCGCGGTGGGTTTCCGAAGCCCCCGAAAGAGATACGGGCTAGGAAGACGAGAGCTCTATCTCCCCGAGGAGAGTCTCGCGCATAGATTTCGTGGCGAAAGGAGGGTCGGATCGGAAATTACCAATCCAGCCTGCGGGGTTTGCAGTCCAGACGGCGAGCACATACGCACGGTACGTACGCGGCGGGATCGCGTGTGTGTCACGTCGCAGACGGGGCGAGGCGTGCAGCACGCACACGTAGCGTCGGCGGCGCGCGCACCCCGGCCTACCTTTACGCTCAGGCTAACTGCTTCGGAATCGACGGGAGGAAAAAGAAGAAGATCGGCCATCATGAATTCCAGCCAGTGAACTTTTCTTTGCGGACTCGTCGTCGTCGTCGTCGTCGTCTTCTTCGTCTTCGCCGTCTCCGGCTCCGGAGGAGAGATATCTCCGGTCTGCGTTCCTTTATCCTTTTTATCCGACGAAATAAAGTCGCGGATAACCGAGCGTAATAAACACGCCGACATAATTATCCGGATCCGAGACGCGGATAAGGTTGCCCCGCTGTCCTTTAAAGTACCGCGATGCCTCCGTGGGTAGGGTTACTGTAAATTTTCGTTTCACTTTCGCGCCGGGGCTCTCGGCCTCGCGTAGCCGCACCGCCCGTAGAGCCGCGTTCGGAAACATCACCCGGGAGTGCACCAGTGTATCATTTTAATCCTTGTTATTCAGCCAACGTTAGACAAGGATAAAACGATACCCCGGGGGCGCTCGGGGTGAAGTTTCCGAACGCAACGTAGGAGAGCATCGCGAATTTTATCTTCCTGTATCCACCGCGCGCGCAGAAGACGGCGGCGCCGAGCAAGACTGCACAGATAGAAGGCCGCGTTAACGCATTGCGTTTTCCTCGCTTGCGTATCGCGGGCCGGATTGTATAGATCCGTTTGAATCACCCTAGATCCACTGCGGCGCCGTCGTAACTTTTAATTAGCTGAATCTTAATGTCACGATCGTCAATCGTAAAAGTCCGCCTACATTTTTACCTGCATATTTCAACACATTTATCGCGTGATATATTTCCCCTCTTTCTTTTTCATCTTTGAAACATGTATTTTATCAGCAGTTACACACTGAGAGAAAAAATAGTCATTTTTACAAAAAAAATAGTCATTTTTGGAGCCAACCATATTTTTTATAATTCCTCCAACGTAAATTATGGTTGACCTAACAATGTGATAGTTCTCATAACCACAATATTGGTTGTCATAAACCAAAATATGGTTGGCTCCAAAAATGACTATTTTTTTTTCTCTCAGTGCAGCTTCGCGCCTCGAGCGACTCTGTAATTTAGCCAGCGTTATAAAATGTCGCTCTTCCGCGAAGATAATTCAAGTTATGTAGCGGCATAATGAGTTACAAATTTTTCTGCGCTGCTAATGTGCGTTAACACGTTAATAGCGGAATTGAATGTATTCTCATATTCCCAGGATGATTCATTTATTCTTACGCACCCGTCCGAGAAGTCTAGAGAATCGTTTAAACGTCGCTAGTAGCACAGTGCACTGGCCGATATTGCCCAACGTAAAGCCAATATTTGCCACGGAATAAATGTAAATATTGCCCGATAATAATTACATAATATTAGATTTATATTGGAAGTGCATTGGCCAATATTTAACAATGTAATAAGAATATTGGCCTAATATTGATACAATGTAAGACATATTGGCTAAGTAAGAGAAGGCGTCCATCTTACAATATTGGACCAATATTGGGAATACTAGATTTACATCGTTTCCCAATTTTGCGCTAATGTGCTGCTAGGGATTAGCTCTCCCGCGTACAACAGTGGAAATTATAATACACAGAGGGTAATACGAGGCGTCGCGACGTTATTTCTCGTTCGTCAGTCAAAGTCACATCCTATTGCCAATTTGATCGCAAACACTTTTACTTTTATTATCACAAAATAACTGCGCATCTAATTATAGTTTATAGTTTCTTGAAAGAGGTTTGCAGGTTTAAGAAGTATATCGGCAAATTCATTTACTTGTCATCAAATGATCGCTACATCAGTTGACAAGTGCATTAATTAATAACTGCAAAATTGAAGCTATAGTTATTGATAATATGGTCAAAAAGCAATCTAAGTAGTCTAAAATATACAACGCGCATCATACGCTACAAATATTTAAATTTTCAATGTGTACCTTGCGAGCGTCATTATCGCGACCAGAAACGCGACTTGCTGATCAATTAACTAACGAAATTTGCGCTAAAATTATCGACAAAGTTTAGCGCAACGTTCTAAGTAGTAGAGACATCTATCGGGTGAGCTGCGAAGCCCGAAGTTGGGTAAACGACCAGCAGAGTGCAGGATTGACCGTTTTCCTCATGGCTGCCGGTGAGAGCGCACGGATTGGTCCGGTCGACGGCGGCCATCATGAATTCCAAGCATACGAGATCGCATAATGAGTCTCATGATGGCCGACGGGGCCACCAATGACGTCGAGGGGGTGGCGCCTAATAAAGGCCGGTACATCAGTAAAATGGCGCGCCCCTTGCGGCAGACATGCTGCTGCTGTTACAGGAAAATTCTTCGATCGCCGAGGAAAAATACGCATAAAAATACACGTCGCCCTTCACGTCAGACTTGAGACTTATAAGCACGGCTCATAAATTAAAAAAAGAAAAGAAGTCTGCAGCAATGCGCAAAGAGAGGATGGATATAAAACATAGAGATCGAATTATTTTTATAATATAGCATAGTGCGTACAACACACGTGTCTTTCTCGCAGGCAAATCAGTAAAGACACGCGAATCTTTTATGAAAATGTTGCGTAAAGCGTGCGACAGAAATTGCACGCGCGACGCACCCTTTCGAGCAACGCATACATATTTCAAGCGGGACGGCAGTGTTTACGTAGAGCGTCGGAGAATTAAAACGAGGTCAATGTGCCCGCGAGTAGTAAAAACAATAAAGCGGTGCGGGACATAAAACCATCCACGACCGATACTCGGCGCGATCTCAAGTGGGGGCACGCAGGAGGTCCGCGTGTAAAAACTTTTATGATCGCAGTCAATAAAATGACGTAACCTAAGTGGTCTACTAGCGGCGAGGTGACGTCACAGACCGGAAGCTACGCGTAAATGCCACGTGGACTTATAGGGGCAGGGGCCAGGGGGGTCTCCGGGGGTCCGGGGGAGGAGGGGGCGACGGGATAGACGACGCCGAGGGGTGGGTGAGAGATAGCGGCGGGAGGAAAAGAGACGGAATCGGGTAAGAGTCGACTGTGCGAGTGACTGGAAGGAAGAGAGAGGAAACGAAAAGGGAGACAGAGCTGGTTGATGGTTTACGACATTCTGTTGATGGCCGTAGTGGCGTAGTTGCGGCGTCGAGCTCATAAAAATGTAACGAGCCTGTAAACGTTCGTTTATATTGCTCTGCCTTTACACCCGTCCGGATTGGGGCAGGTCGTGGCACTTCTCCCGCGAACCCGTTGTACCATGTGACGTCACGTAAGACAGAAACGAGAAACCTTGTACATACAATCTGTTTTAGGGGGGGGGGGAGAGGCACGCCGTTTTCCTATATGTATACCGCACCTTCACTCGTTTTAGAGCCGATAAACGCGGCTTCCGGCCGGAGGGTATCGTAATGTCTCGAGGAAATGCATCCACCTCGCGTAAGTGACGACTTGTCTGCGGCCCTGACCTTGCGTGACAATCGAGAAAGCGAACTAGGACTTTTCGTACGACATATTAAACTGCCGAACGTTCGCCACAACGAAACATTCTCACGGTGTGCTAACGAATCACAATCGGGGCGATAAAAATGAGAAACTCTTTGTCAATTTTGCACCGTGGTACGTTTCCGTGATACATTCTTTAGTCGCGAGATAATCCCACAACACTTGCTCGTATAATTAACCAATGACGTATCCGTGCCAACTCAATGCGTAATCCTTTCGTCATAGCGCGGGTAGATCTTGAAAGCGCGCGGGGAACGACAGCTACGCGCCGTCTAAGACAGGAAACGTTCGTGTCAATGAAATATGTAATAACGAAACTGGCGCTCGGCTTGCCTGTGTCATTTACGAGTGTCGCGTTCGCCGTTTTCTCTGTCCGTTACTCGAGTAACCTTGACACCAATATGTAGCGCATGTGCGCCCCATGATTCACGCGAGTGGCCGACTCGTCACTCGCCAGGTGTTTTGTGTACACGGCCGGCGCACGTGTGTCCACCTCCGGTCACAAAAGTCGAGGGGGGCGCACGCGAAAGACACGCGGTTTAAAAGCCGCGGAGGAGTCGAAGCCGTCACGCCGCTCGTTTCGCTAACACTTAAAGCTTTATAGACGCTCGTAAAAACACTCGTTTAGCTTTATTTGGACGGAAGATGGTGGACGGAAATGGGGGGAGGGGGGGGGGGAGGACCGGATGACATGGAAGCTAGAGATACATTCTTATCTTACCTTACCGTCACACGTTCGCTCTTATACGCTCTTGATGCGCAGCGTGCGACCAACGATCGGGAGACAAACGGCGACTTAATAGTGTCGCAAGATTCGTATATCGCAGTAGGTCGTAATAAAAAAAGAAGACGGGCTATCATTTGTAAAAGTTCTTTTTGCCAGGTCATTCAATCGCACGCTAAATGACACGAAAAGTGTTTCTGCAATAACAATGTATATCTTCGAGTAGTGAACGAAGGGGCCAAACAACGATGAATGCGCTGGTTAACGCGACATTCGCGCCAATATTTTCGCACAACTGATTTTTAAATATATTTTTCACGCTCGTTGTAATGCGATCTGTGGAGGTTTAAGAAATACATAAAGTAACTATTATTGTAACTAATCAATTAGTTACTAGTTATCGAAAAAATGTAACCGAGGTAAGTTACAGTTACAGCTGGAGAGAAAGTAACGAAGTTAAGTTAGAGTTACCAAAAAAAGTAACACTAAAGCCAACGGCACACGATACTATTTTTCCTACTGGATTGCTTACGAGGGCCAATCAGGATTCAGCCTTAAGTCATCTGATCTAAAACTCTGCATTCTGATTGGCTCTCGTAAGCAATCCAGTAGGAAAAATAGTATCGTGTGCCGTTGGCTGTAACGTCGTTACAAGTAACGAGTTACTTCCCAACCCTGCTTGTTTCACGATTCCCAGCAAGTGTGACACATCGTACTTCTCTCCGGACAATGCCGGGGAAAAAATTTTCGCGACGCGATAGTAAGATTAATTAAACCGACTCGGCCTGATACCATCGACAACGTTAGATATTACCGCGTTCGCTCGCGTGTCGTTTGGCTTTATAATCTACGTTATCGTGGGCAGCGAGAGGGATTCATTGCTGTCTGGACGCCGTCTGTCCGTGAATTTTATTGCCCACATAACCGTCACTTTGCGCAATAACGCGCGCTGCCAACCGTATACGTGCATCGGTTTGATTACTTTGACTAGTTCGCACGATTGGAGAATTGAGCCGACTGAATAATTTATGAATTGAAGGCAAAAAGAAATTAGCCTGACCCGCGGAATTGGACTAACAGTTGCGATGTCTGAAATGTCGTTGGAAAAATGTTCCAGATTCCTATCTAGTTTATGATTCAATAATAAAAGAGAAGGGAATATCGAGAACAACAACGTCTTATCGTTCTCGCTGTCGTTAGTTATTGCATTGTTTATAATAGCGCAACTCACGCTATTCTGAGGAAAGAGAGATAAGGAGAAACGTGCAGTACGGATCTTTATCCGGTCGATTTTTACCGTTTGTTTTGTACCGCGGCAAGTACGACGTTATATCCGTTAATTGCAAGAAAACGCAAACGCCATCGAAATTATTATTTATTCACATTGAGCGCTGAAATAGAGAGAGGCGCTTCTTGAGTGCGTTCCGGCAAGGCACTGGCTACCGTAGCGCTACAGCTTTTTTGCTACAATTGTAGCGGCGCCATACTTATAATACATTAGCGTGCATAACCTCAAAATTGTATTTTAATTTTAAGAGTCGCGTTTACCAATTAATTGATACGAATAGAATGGAAAATATTGAACATTGGCTCGTGAATGACATATTGTTCCTAGCAATCCTTGAGCAATTATGAAAGATGGCGACTGCTACAGTGGTAGCGAAAAGTTTTGCCGAAACGCACTCGTGTAGCGCTACCGTAGCGCTATAGCACAGTATAACTAGTATGCTCACTCTTTGTCGGTTCTTTCGGTTCTTTGATCTTTCGGTTTCGATCGCGTGGTATTTCGCCATGTTTTCGGTATAAAATCCTGTCACAATGTCACACTGATTTCTCACTATCACATATAAAACATCCGTCTCATTAGCTCCACCAAAAAATGGCGGATGCGCAGAAAGGATCGACGCAAGACAAAACAAGTGACAGAGTGGGCACACTAGTTATACTATGGCTATAGTAGCAGTGTCTTGTCGGAACGCATTTATTGTTTCCTCGTCCAACTCGCCACATATTTCGTCACTAGGGTCATCGCAGTTTGCATCACGCAGGTCATCGCTGTTATCGCTGCGAGCTCCGCGTGATCTTGAGAAACGAATGAAACTCAATTCGTAATGTAAATTTCACACATCAACTTATTTCTTCATTAGGTTAATTCGATTTGTTCATCACTTGTTCTTTACGCAAAGTATTATTGTTAGAGATTGTTTAAATGTTATCTTAAACCAACGGCACATGATACTATTATTACTAAATTGCTTACGAGAATTAATCAGGATTTAGCCTTAAGGTCGAATCAGACTAGCAATTGCCGACTCGAATTGGAATGAGATTGGCGATTGACGAAAGTCGATTGTTCTCTAGCCAATGAGAGATAAATTGCCGCACTGAGAAAAATATCCATCGGATAAACCAATCAAATAGTATTCCCGATGGTTAATTTTTTCGATTAAATTATGGATACGTCCGATGAAATTTGATTGAAAAACCGATCATATTTTTCATCGAATATACAATTTAATGGGATATGTCCGTTTGTTATTATATAATTGGATTTTCCGATTATATGTATATTTAATCGGACATTTTCTCAGTGTAGCTGCTTTGCTCTCATTGGCCAGAAGACAATCGCCAATCGCTACTCCAATCTCGACAATTGCTAGTCTG
>NW_011967192.1:1387949-1436456 GCF_000949405.1 Vollenhovia emeryi
TGTGGTTGTTATTACTAATATTATAGTGATAATTACTATAAAAATGATATTCCTGACTATAATTATTTTACTATGCAATTATAGTCGCAAATACTACGCACTTTTCTCTCAGTGTGATTCGGCCTTTAAGTCACCTCAGCTAAAATTCTGCATCCTTGTTGGTTCACATGAGCAATCCAGCGGGAAGAATAGTATCGTGTGCCGTTGACTTTGGTCTCGCTTGATGGACGAGTTCAACCAGTTTGAACCCGATCGTACGAGTGAACCTCCAATTACCGAAGATTGTGGAGTTTCACAAGACGAATCTCTCTCGCGGTTCGCGCGATCGACTTAGGCGATTTCGTCATTGAGATCATCATAGCGGCGTGCACCGTGCAGGTCATCGCCGTTCTTGTCTGGAGACCGTCTGTGTCTAAAGCCAGAGAGATACCGCTTCGCGTTTGCTCGTAAAGTCGGCCGCTTGCGTAATCGCTCGTTCCCTCGGCAGCCGGTTGACTGGCTGCCATTCCTCTACGACACGTACCGCCTTCATTCATGCTCGCATGCCATCCGAGAGGGAATTTTATGCCACCATCGTAAACAGACGTTATGCTTCTCGTCCGCAAGCCCGTTTTTTTACGAGGAGTTCGACGACGCCACGCGCGATGGTGCGTTGCGTTCCTTCCTATTTCGGCCCGGAAATAGTTTCCCGCGTTACGCAAATGTCGCTCAACCGGCGGCCCAATCGACATTTTTTCTTCTTCTATTTTTCTTCGCGAGACCGAATCCGATTGACACTGAGGACGACGAACACGAAGACCGGCGGTCTGTCCTTGGCTACGCATTCGAAAGTTGTCGCGGTCGTACCATCCCTTTTACTTAGTTCCAAGAATTTTACCTCTACGTTGTATAGGGGGACTCGAGACAGCGCGTATCTTCAGATACGTTTATTGTGTCCCGAGAGCGAAAAAATTATTCAAACGATGGTGGATTATCGGGGAGGACGTCGCGAAATGCCGGCATTGGCCGGCACTCAAGACACGGCATTCTCCGAGAGAAACGAATCGCGAAAGGTCGCACGACTCGTTTGGCTTCCCACTAGTCCCGAAATACAGAGAGGGAGAGAGAGCGCCCACTGACGTGGCGCGCAATGTTAAATATTTACGATTTTCCACGAGGCTCGTTGGTCTCGTGCTGTTCGACCTTCCACGACGAAACGTAATCCAGCCAATGGATTTCTCTTCGTGAGTCCGCCAAAGTATCGGCATTTGGCTCTCGCATCAAGACGATATTGGCAATGTAAGTTACGACGATAAGCTCCGAAACTTATTGATATGGACACGGGAATGTGAAATGAGGGAAGAAACTCGAGACTCCCCTCTCGGCTCTAAGAATGATTTGCATTGTTAATAATTAGTAGATTCAAATAGAAGCCTAGACGTCTCCGCGATGAGAGATGTCTCGACAAATAAGACACGTTTATTGCCGATGGCTTCGATTATTAATGCGACAGCGTATCGCGAGGTGTATGTATTATCATCTACAGCGCAATTGACGGCTAAATTCTAAAAAAAAGGGTATAAAACTTTTGGTTTTCAGTTGTACGCGCAAAAAGAAAATGGCGAAGCGGCTAGCATTCCACGCTACGACTGCGGTGTGATTTTCTCGGACGGGTACCGCCTGTCGGAATAAATGACTCGCAGTAAATAAGATCGCAACAACGTCGGATACACGCGCAAAAAGATATCGAGGGTATAAGCCGCGCATTTACATAGCTCCGAATTAATTTACTAAACTTTGTTTACGAGAGGTGAGAGCGTACCTCGTGTCGTAAAATACAGTTTTTACACTTCCGCTCGAGTCCCGTGGTCGACGGCGACGGTGGATTGGCCGGTTGATACCCGGGGAGGAGTATGCGAGGTAGGAAGATAAGACGATATCGATAACGATGTCGGTTAGCCGCGATCCTGTCATATTTACGAGCCCTCAAGCGCCAAGGTGGAAGGCGTCTCGGCCGAGGGAGAAAGTAAGATGGAGAATGGGGCGACCCTCCGAGCGCAAGGATCCTCGTGGAAGCGGCTACGTAATTGCGTTGCGTACGGTTCATTAGTTCCACTCGAACCTCGCAAAGCGTGGGAGGGGTGAGAGTGGGACGGGCGAGGGCGAGGGGCGGAGGGAGATAGTCCAGCGTTTATTCGCGGAGCCGGCGGAGTCGTTATCCCTTTGGTGCCTGGTAATATTTCGCGATTCCCTCGGCCTTATCCTCCGCGAGGTGCACGCTCGAGAGGCCCTTAATTAGAAACTTTACTTTGCGCGTTTTAAATGCATTACCGCGCCATAATATCGTACAATTTATGCTCTCAAGCTGTAACTGTATATACGCGTATACTCCATATAAAAACCGCTCGCGGATAACTGCCGGGGCAGGAAGAAAAATCGAGTGTATATCGTCGCAGTATACGTCTCGTAACCAACTATCTTTACAACACGATCGAGCGATACCAGTATTACGTGAGTTATCGATATCACATTGTCGGTATCCGCGCGGTTTCCCTGCATAGAGAACAGGTTTTTTCACTTTTATAATGAATTCGCGCGCTAATTTACCGCGAAGTTAAACAGATATTCTAATGCGCCCGTAGGGGAGTTAAAGCCAGGAAAGTAAGAATAAGAAGAAAACTTTGTACACCGAGGACAGCCAGTCGCAAATAGCAACTTTGTGTCACTTGTTTTCCCGAATAAATTCGATCCACGTACGTATACGTACGTAGCAAATGATTCGATTCCATTGGAAGTCGACTAACCAAGCCACGCCCCGCGTCATCAACTAGAATCTCTTTGGCTCTCGGGTCGATGTTTCAAAACCGGCCCACGATCAATAAAGTCGCAAGTTCACTCAATCTACCGTATACCCTATCGAGTCAATGGCATAAAAATTTCTACACGCGAATTCTATCAGAGTTTCGAATTTCCATGGCGTTATATTTTTCCGAATATTTTTTTTCCCATTTCTTTGCAACGTTTTGCCCTATTCCGGTATATTTCAGTTCGCAGATGTTGATTTAGAAAGAACGAATATCGAACGATTAGAGAAAGAACGAAACGACGGTGCATAAAAAGACTATCGATATGTTTATAAATAATGTTCATATAAATTAACATTGATATTAATAGATTAATATAAGTAAAAATAATAGAGACTTATACACATATGTATTTTCGTAAATGCTTATTCAAAAATCTAATTCGAGATCGTCTAACGAAGTAGAAAATTAAAAGTGCCAGGTGTCTTTGTAATCCGATAATATTCTTCGTGGACTTCTAGCTGCGTTACAGAGAAACAAAATAACCCCATTATGCATGCAAACGTATCATCAGCGATTCCACGCTTGGCTGCATAGAATATTTTCATGGTCTCGACAGCTCTCAAAGATTACACGCCTGTATGTTAATTATTTTGCTCGGAGAACTTTGAGCCGTCTATTCATATGTGCATATTTACGACTTCTCGCGAGGTTCTGGTCGTTGCACAATACATCATTTTCTTGATATTATCAAGCCAGATATTACGCGTCATAACGAAGCGACTATAATTTATTTCGTGATGCTCGAATATTAATTTTTAGGCAAACAAAGTGTAATGATCAACAGTCTATGTGTGATTTAAATGCAGTTCGTTAGTAGAATATTAAGCGGCCGGGGCTGCATTCAATGTTAATTGCGTCTAAAAGTGCTACGGAATATAATGTCCAAGATATTGATGTAATTTTTGCAGTGCACATTTTTATTTTGATACACTTTATTCAATACACATGTCATCATATTCCGAAAAATAATGAGAGTGAAATGAATCCTTATATATTTAAATACGAACTGCACATACATTTTATGATCGTCTAACAACAAATGAAACTATAATATTGGTTAGAATAATATTTAAATATTCCACGCTGTTCCCCCGCGATACCAGTTGGCGCGTAAAGAACTGTGATTCGTATCTGAGATTACGGATGAGACGTTGTCTTGATAAAATTCAGCCGGCAACGTTACGAGAGGAATTTCTGCCTCCTTCGATTTCTCCGAGAGTCTAAACGTACTTCGTATGCATATTTATCCGATAAACAAGCGCGAGTTCGAAGCGCCTATATGCGAAACGATTGGAGAACTCTCCGGAGTCTGAATTGCAATCTCGGCGTCACTCACCGCGGGCTTTCGGGCATCTCATTTGCGTGATGCCAGCCGGATCATGTGTTAAGTTGTAAAATCCCGGCTGGTCCGTTCGCTATTTATCTGGAGACGAGCGTCGTCTCCGCTTCTCACGCACAAAACTCAGCGCTCGTCCGCGCTTATGCTAATTATTTCGTTGGAGATCGCATGTGAGCAAAAAAAATGGCGTTGGTCGCGCGAGCGCGTTTAATTAAGGTCGAAGCGAAAGATCCCGCGCTACTCATCGTACGATCCGGCGCTATCGTCGGCCGCGTGCATTCATTCCCAGCGGGCCCCAATTTTCGGGGCCGGAGCGGTGACCGATTAGCGCGTTCGCATACGTTCGGTATTTTCATTAAAATCTTCTAATTAAGGCTGGATTTCATTGCGCACGCTGGCCCTGGATCCTGCTGTGTCCACGCCCTCCGCGGGCCCCGTGGCATCCCATTTGGGGCCCAATCAGGTGAGTCGGGCGCGACGCGCCAACGGCCATGCTGCGTCCGAATGGGAAACTGGTACCACGGGTTCGCGCATGCCGCTATTTTAATACAAAATAGCGGCTTTACATTATAACCGACAGACAGAATAGTTCCAACGATTTTAGAGAAATTAATTATCTCACGGGACGATCCCTTAACACGTGTGTGTGCGATGTCACGAGGCTGGCGCAAACAAAATTGTGGTCTACTTTTCTTTTTTTATGAGAGCACAGATGGACACAATTAGGAAGCGCAGGGGCCATATATTTTGGTCCAAATACAAATTCCTATTGGAAGTCCTATAGAAGACCGAAGCGATCGCGCATACATGTCCCGGCGGTCCACGGACGCTCATAAATATCCTTTGGAAGTAAGAGCCATAAAGAAACCGCTTGCGGGTCGAAAAGGTTAATTTTTTTCGCTTCGACAGAAGCGAAAAAAAACAACAACAAAAATCGCTCGCTGACAGAACAGGCAGCCATGGCTGAAGGTCGTAAGCGAGTGAAGAATAAAAGACCCTACTGTTCTCTTTTACATAAACGGTCACGGGGAGGATTATATCCAATTTTTGTACGTGCGCGCCGGCGCGAATTTTGAGATACTCGGTCAAATATTTCATGTTTGAACCGTATTGGAGGGAGTCGAGCCTAAACGTTTCCGATATAATCGTCGTTAAAAGTTACTGCTGCAATTAGAATACAAATGCCCCGGGAATTAAATATTGTTATCGGCACGCAGGTATTACGCTGGCAGGGATGAGTCGATAAATTAAAATATTTCACGATATTACCCGTGGATGTAGAAATGTAGGATGAATCCGGAGAACGAGTCAATAATTGCCTTCGTTTCGAAAAATTCGCGTGTCGGTCCACGTCCACTAATTAGAGAGGCGGCCTCCCCGATGATATTTGACCATACTTTTCTCCCTTTCTCTCCCAACGTCAATTCTAAGAGCTCGCCTGCCATCGGCCACATAATATCCTCTGCGCTTCGCCTGGTAGCAAATAGTCAGGAAGACCTAATTAAGCCAATCGAACTAGACGGTATAATAGTGATTAAACTATATGAGTTCTATGGCGTGACCTTATTCAGTAATCCACTTAGCCTGCCCTTTCCAACGACATCGTCTTATATTCTATGTTGAAACTTTTAGCCACTCTCGATTCACGATTTCATCCTAATCTCATTTCCTAAAAGCTCCAACTTTAATTAAAACTGTCAGCGTAAGTCGGAAATGTAAAATTGAATCGATAAGACAATATCCATTTGGAGAACAGTCTCAAATATAAACTGAAATTTCTATGCCATTCCAGTATTCAATCCAGTATTGCGTTCGATTTAGAGAAATAATTATTCTCTTTAAGTATTCAGAATAACTAATCAATAACTAACAAGTATAAACAACTAGTATATTAATACTTGAGAAAAATTCGACTGCAGCGACAATACGAAAAATATACGCGGTATTATTACGAAGAAAAAGACGCAATATTTCTCGACATTACGTCCGGAGTGTGAGCAAAGAATATATTCATAAAGAAGAGGTTTAACAACGAGACAAAATTGGGATTTTATTCAGAAACGGGAATCGTCCAAGTAATTGCGCAACTCGAGACTCGATCCCCTCGGAGGACCATTGGCGAAAACGAAGGGAAGGAAAGGAAAAGAAAGAAAGCGATAAGCTGCGCACTTGCACCCACGCCTCGCCGTACGATCAGTTGTGTCCGACGTTCTGAAACAAGCGATGGCAAGCTTCGGGACTTAAATATTCATGAACCCGCCGCGGGCATAATTCCATAGGCTACCTAGGTGGTATCGAGGATGGACGCCTAGACGCCCTGGAAGACGCTGAAAGGGCAAACGTGACCACCTTCATTGACTTTACGAGCAGTAAAACGTGGCTTTATAGTTCGCGCTCGGAACAGTCCGCAAAGGCGCGCATGTGTTGCGGAACATTGTTCCCCGTATGTTGCAGAGTAGGTACGCCGTTGAATATGCACGACACCGGCTCCCGTTGCGTACGCGCCGCTATTCCCATCGTATATCGCACGGCACCGCCAAACTCGGACCGTTGCATCATCCGAGGAATCGATGTGCCACGTACACGTGCATCATACGAGCTGAACGTATAATGCAGTCTATATACGGGGAAAGAGAGTTCATGGAGCATATACCCCATGTGCGCGCGCGAAACGTTGGCCTAACTCGATAATGAAAATTTCTTATTACTTGCGTTCGGTTTATGGAAAAATGTGAACAATATCATAAATAAAACTATAACGCGATATGAGGACTACCGAAAGTTAAAAATTCTTTCAATATTGAGGGCTCGATTGGTGCGTTAACAATCAATTTTAATACGTATGAAAGTTGGAACGTTTTGGCCCAATATCAAAAATAAATAAATTTTCGAAGGAAAACACGCGCACATACACGTGCATATCGATTGATCTCTTTCGCAACATCGTATCTCGATTTTCTCGCCATTTCTGTTTCTTTTTCTGCTTAAGGAGTCTTGCTAGTGTGACAGGGCCTAAAGTAGGGTGATTTTTTGCGGTGATTTTTATAAGAAAAACGACCAAACCAATTGGAAAATATGTAGAAAGGAGAAGTGCCAATGTGAGCCACAAAATGAACGGAACTCGGTTCTCACAATACAGAAACAGAATTTCTCTTTAAGGTATTGTAAAACGTTTCGACCCTACTTCGGGTCTTCCTCAGTAAGACTCGTTTAGAACGAATAGAGTTTAACTTAGGAGGTCAGAGCACCATGTGATTTCAGAATCATTCCCCTATATGTGTTAATATCAGTAGATCTCTAAATGGCCCCAGACATGAAGAGGACTGAATAACTCACTTCGACAGAGGGATGAGTCCGTAACAACGGTGTTAAAACGACTGTGACACAGCAGTATGGAACGCCAAACCAATTGGTTTACAACTTTTCCTATATGTTGTACTATATTTCAAGAGTGCTTAAAATATTTTAATCTATATTTATATTTGTTACTAGGTCCGTGGCAGCCACCCTGCCGGAGCGCCTCGAAAAAAGATGGTAACCATGATTATTGCCGTTATAGTCGTCTGAAACAATAAAAAATCGAAGGAATTCCTAATCTCCAAGTGTGTGGCTATCGTTCGAATAAAACTTTTTTATGCGTTTAAAAATAAAAATTTTACACTCAAAAACAGACGTGTTTTTGCTAAAAAATAAAAGTAAAATTATAATAGCTATAATTTTTTAATTTTAAATATTTTTTCAAGATTTTATTTCAGACGATAGCCACACTCTTGTAGATTAACAATTTCTTTGAATTGTTTGTGTCAGACGACTATAACGGCTGTAGTCATGGTCACCGTGTTTTTTCGAGGCGCTCCGACAGGGTGGCTGCCAAGGACCTTATAACAAATATAAATACAAATTAAAATATTTTAAGCACTCTTAAAATATAGTACAACATATAGGAAAAATTGTAAACCAATTGGTTTGGTCGGTTTGTTTATAAAAATTCGCAATGTTTAAGCAGCAAAACCGGAAATTGCCAAAAAATCGAGATACGATATTGCGAAAAAGATCAGTCAATATGCTGGATTTGTTCTTATTTCTGACGATTATTCAACGCTTTTGCCTATATACGTACGAAGAGGAATATAACTTTTCTCGGGAGTGGACGTGTTTGGCTTAGTCGACTTCAGAAGTTCCAAGTTTTGGATCACTTAAGTAGTCAATTACCGTTTACGCCGGTAGAAGCCTTACCAACCACCACATCATCAAACTTTGAGACTTTAACGTTTATGGTAAACCGCCCGGCGACATTCACGATTCCAGCGAACTCGTTACTTTGCATCTTGCATAAGGTTTTTCGGGTTGCTTAATTATGACGGAGCAAAAGCAGCTTTCCCTCGATAAAGAATAAAATCGTGCGAATGTATAACATACAAAATTTTCTTTCCAAGCATTCAGCGCAAAAATTGTCCGTTGTAAAATATTTATTCTAAAAATTAGTGCATTTAATGCAATACAAATACTTCTATATTATAATTTGTTATTGCGCATCTTACATCCTTTTTATTCATTTAAAGTAATAAGCGAACGAATCGAATTACGTACATGCTCTCAAACATTCACTTTCTCGAATAGTAGAGTATAAGATATTTTCAAAAAATATATTACAGTGACAAATTAATACCAAGAAGAATATTATTGTCGCCAGTAATCGATTTAAAACAGGAAGAAAAATTATTTGACGACGTTAAACTGGCTAAAGTGGTTTCATTTAACAATTTATTCCAATTTGGAATTTAAATTTAAATTAAATTAAACCACATTAGCCAGTTCAACGTCGCCAAACAATTTTTCTTCCAAATATTAATACATATAATGCATTAATGTACGTTACTTTAACTATATATAAATGTAATTTTATACAGTGACATCCAAGCTATAATATAAACCAAATGACAATAAACCTTCAAAGATATAAATATCCTCCGGACAACAGTGTCCACTAAAAGAGTGAAGGTTTCTTGAGAGAGACTGAATTGCCGCGAAAAGCAATAAAACTATAAAGCGAGCATACCAGCGGAAAGAGTTGAGAATGGTCGGGTCTCGCACACCTTGTCACCCTGACCTCAGGCTGAACTAATTTTCGACTTTTCTTTGGATTACTTTTGACCAGAGCTGCCTGGTCAGTGACATTCTAAAGAAGAGACACCGGTAAACTGGTTTCAGTAATAAGGGTAACCTTATAAAACATCTCAACAATCAATTTCATGGTAATAAAACACCTTTATGCCCTTGTGCTCCACATCTGTCAGTTTTCCTGATATTTTTTAGCATTACAAAAGATGTTCTTCCAGAAGCTATATTAAATACGTAATATCTTGTACGTATAAGTTACAAAAATTATTTTAAAGTCACTTAGAACAGGTGCTATTTATGTTAATCATGGACCATAAATTATATTATTTTAAATATGTAGTTTTCCCATTTATATTAGAGCCATGTTCTAGATATTTATGATTGTATGAATAAATCATGTATCATGGCAATATGCATTTCACGTTGGTAGGAAATGATTACATCGGACGAAGATAATAAAATTAGATCCTATCCATGGAAATAAAAGCGAAGAAGTATATTAAACGATTTGGGTGATGGCATCACGAGTAAATCACTTCAAAGTAGTGTGCTGGCTTAAATCTCATCTAATTATAGACGCCGAAGGTGATAGTATCACGCACATTTACCTTCGAGCAGATGGAAACACAGGAAGCTTAGGATTTTGTAGCTTCAAAGTAACTCGGTACTACTTTTAGTTCTCCGAAGTAAATTGGAATTGGATTTCTTTGCCACGGCTGTTCTAATTTATGAAAATTAGAAGGCAAGATTTCACACGATTAGTAAATTATCTGAGAGGGATTTGTTTTTTCATTAAATGGAAACAAAATTAATTGAAACTTCAAATAAGTCGAGGTACGTGACTTGTCAACTGAGATTATACGAATGGCAGGTTCTTGTATAAATTCCTAAACTGATCGTGGGCGATTTACATGGAATCGGAGACCATCTTAGCATAGAAATAGCTGCGCCACGTTTCGATACTGTGATGAGGTTTTCAACTTTCCAAGCTGCGTACGTTTACACAAAGATATCTCGACGCTTTCAGAAAGATCAAGTTACGGGAAAATATCAATTAAAAGTCCTTTTAACAAATACTATAATGTTATATAATTACATTGATCGCAAGTAGACTTTCGTAAGAAGAACAAAAGCCGAAATCCGAATTTCGTAAAGTAATGTTATATCGGAGAAAGATTACAACTTTGCAGTTCCGTCATAAATACGGAAGCCAAAATTTAGTTGTAAGATACTTTTTGTCTCGATTGCTCATGTCGTACTTTTATTTCTTTTCAGAGACGACGAGTACTCCAGGGTAATGGTCTGCCTTGATGAGACTCTTTCCGTGAGAACGGCGATTAAAATCAATATTTACACGATCGAACTTTTAACATCAACGGCTCCTCGTTAGAACGGCCATCGTGATATGGCGCTCAAAGTTCCCCTGTCGTCCATCGCGATGACATTTTACGCTGCTAAAGTTTTTAGGTTGAATCTTTTTCGGATGTGTGAGAGTGTTTGACAATTATTGTTAAAAGTGTATATTAATTTTGTTATTATAATTGTATTTTACAGTAAATTGAAGTTTTTGATACTGTTGTCTCTTTAAAAAATCATATCTTCCTTTATGTCGCGATGTGTAGAAAGTAACATCTTTTATTTAAGAAAATTGTATTAATTAAATAAAATTATTTAAATATCTCTATAATGTTGTATAAATCCTAATCTAGAAAATAGAAAGAGCGAGAGTGCTTCGATTATAAATTGTAGCTAATAAGGAAATATTACATTGCGTTACAAAGTGCTACATTCCATTACAATGATTATCTCCTTGATACTTTAAAGAGCAAATCTAAGATTGCCATATCTTACCTTTACGACACACGGTCGATTAATTCTACACATTATTTTCACGGTACGCGAAATCGAATCCAGTTGAACAGATATCGATTTTAACGAGTCAAGCGTATATTCTGCTAAATGCAAGTCTCGCACGAGGTCTCACATTTCTTAGCGGCATGTCAAATAAATTTCAATACGTACATTTCCTAGTGTTAATAAATAAGAGGGAATTGTCCCGTACGTCTGTAAAATTTAATTATCGGTATAGACACGTTTCGTACATTCTTTTCCACACGTGCTTCGTGCAATCCTTTCCAGGCTTGCTTACGACGCCAGCTGGCTGCGAGTTGCCAGAAAGAGTATCGATATAATAACTGCTCGCTTTTGGCAGCGAGGCTCGGCCCGATAAACTGATAAAAGTTCGCCCGTCACGGAGCCTGCATATTCGCCGTATGTATTTCAAAAGCGATATTTCTCTCAACCCGCTCGAGAAAGCGTCGAAGTATGGACCTCGTGAAATGGACCCTTGCGAAGAGGCGCAGCCCATGGCGTAATCCCATGGGAGTTACGAGAAATGAATTATACACTCGGTGTCTGACGTGAGAGGGGAACGAAACCAGACAAAATGGTGTCCTAAAAGGAATGCCACCCTCCGTTCCCTTCCTCTCTCTCTCTCTCCTACCCTTCCGCCTCCCCCTCGCCCGTTCTCTCCTCGCCATCGTTTCTGCCCGCTGTTACTTCTTACTCTCTTTCCCATAGCAGAGAATGTTTACGACGCTCCTCTTGGGTTCCGCCCGAGGAACCCCGTGGACGGTACCTACGCGCGCATGTATTCTAAATAAAATGTTGCGTGCATTTACGTATATTACGCCGAATGTGGAGCGACCGGATATATATCGGGATACGGGAATAAAATGGATAAAATTAGCATCACAAAAGTGGCATACGTTATTTATGTAGCAAGCTGTTTTTGGAGCCGAGTTAAACCGCGTGGGCATTGCGTCCGTTATCGCGACATTTATTCAAGGTTTCCGTTCCCTCGCATCGATATTTCTGCGAAGCCCGCTCGGAGGACAGAGATTTCAAATGAAAGGGGAAAAAAGTACAAAGAAAAAATACGCCGTTCCGAAAAGACGTTGTCGCCGGTGTGTGCGGATTATTTTATTGTAATAATAAATTTCCGTTCGGACGATCTGAATTTCTGCTAATATATTCATGCAACGTCGATCAGATAACATTACAGCCGTAGAACCTGATTGTAAGGCAAGAATTACGGCGGAGGAGAGACGAGTTAAGGGGAGACGCGAAAGAGATGGAAGAATAAAACGAACGGGTAAATCGTGGCGGCTAACAGGGGAGTTTTAATTGGAGTAGCTCGGGGGGGAAGATGGCCGGATAATATTTATATCTCTTATTGCACGGGAACGTTGAGAGACCAGAGGCGTACGTAATATTCTTCGCTTTCTCGTGCTGTCGGCGTTCAGCTAATGCAAATGGTCAATCCTATACGAACCGCGTGTATCGCGTCGTCAAACCGGATAATACATAATCGTATACATAATCGAGAATGTTATCCGTTACTCCGGCACGTCCCGAGAGGCATCAACCGGCAGAATGACGTGATAAACGTCCAAACGGGAGCTTCGAAAATTTTACACCGGGAAATATAGTAAACGCCATTTGCCAAGTTCAGATCGAGTCTCGCGAAGCTGCCGGCGATCGTTCGGAGCGTCGTAAAGTGATTTCGATTGTGCCGCGCGGAGATCCGTCAAATCGGGAGAGGGTAGGAAGGGGTCGTGACGAATTCGGGCTGATTTCGACGAGATTTCGACGAGATTTCGACGATTCCTCGCGATCCCGAGACCCGAACGGCCAGGGCCTGGCAAGTCTCGCCGGGCGGAGAGAAGCGACCGCGTTCGATGGAACGAACCGTCGACGTCGGGCAGCCTTGCGGCGAACTCGCATATTTGGCGGCCGCGAGGATAGACCGTAGGACGGGTCGACCAGTTACCACCGAAATTGCCGCACCGGCTAATTAGGACTTGATTGGCACCCCCTCTCCCCCGCTCGCGCCTTTCCCCCCGTTGCCTCGCACGCCGACGGAATCCACGGGGTCCGCGGGCTCCTTCCCACCAACCGCCATCCTCTCGCGCCGCCTCAGCCCAGCCAACCGCCACATCCCGGCGCATCGTCTCTTCCCAACTCGATGCCATTCGCTGCCGACCTTCTCTCCCCTGCCGCTCCTCGCCGCCGTACTTTGCATGCTTTCCTCCCCGATGCCCCGATGTCGTCCACGGCGAACCCCGCGGCCGGTTTCGCCGTGTAATTGTATAATTTACTCGATAATTTACTCCGCGGTCAATTTATATAATTTCTACCGCGGCTATGTACGTAAATTTCGCGAGTTGTGCAAGCCGAGGACTTCGATTACATTCTTTTTCCGGAGGCACCCGATCTTCCCGAGCGGCATTCTCGACGGCATGCGCGTCCCGCGAAACCGTGGCATTTCAATGTTTCTCGTTAAAAGGTTGCTCTTTTTTATTTATTTTCAATTTAAACGTGGACGAACGTACATTTCTAAAGCAACTTTCATCTGGCAGCGTATACCTCTCGGAAAATAATTTACTCCTAGCCGAGTGTTATTCGTTTTAATAAATTGGAAATTTATTAATTTCTCTACAAAAATAACTATCTAATTATTCACTTGTAACAATTTCAGATGTAATGTTAGTTATATATTTTCCTCTAACTCTAATAATAATATATATTATATAAAATGTTGTTATAACAATTGGTGTATAAGCATATAAAAAAAGACTGACATATAAAATATAATTCAAAAGGAAGAGAGAGAACCTTCGTGGAAAATTCTTAATAAAGCTGCACGTGATATTAAACGAAAATAGTGTTTTGTTTCCGTTTTGTATGAAATATTTTAGGATGCATCAGCAATTAAGTCATAAAACCACTCTATAAGAAGGAACAAATTTAGCAATATTTAAAATAATTCATTCCGTCGTAAAAGTAATCCAATTGTTTTATCGAAAGTGGCGAATTAAATGTGTGACTTATCTAATTGCAAAATTAATCTGGTAAGTCGCTTATTGCGCCGACCGCGACGCTCCATTTTATGGCGCGCCATAGAGTGCGATCGCGACTGTACTTTCTTTTACGGTGACAATGTATTTACCATCTAAATACGCTCTGACCCTGTTATCACATTCCATAAGTCTTCGCTCCACTTAACATTCTTCCGGCATCTTACGAAAATACGGGACGTGACAGAAAGAATGTGATTTACGGGCGTAGAGCGTCGTAAAGAGCGTTTAACGCGTTTAAGTGCTCGAGGGAGACGGGATTTTCCTTATCTGGTGTAACGAGGGTCCCACGTGTGATCTGCATGTACGAACGACCCTGCTTATCTGCCAGGTACCGCGCAGTCGCGCACAAATATACGTTGACATTTACCGATTCCGCGCGCAGAATGCACCCCGCTTTCTTCTCTCTGATAAACGCAAATAAATAACGCAATTTACTTTTACGCCTGGACGAATTATCGCCGCGATCGCGGCCGACGATACGCGGGACCGGCGGCGAGAAAGTTGATTGCGCGAAATTAACCAATCGCATCGCCGGCAAATTGGATCGAGAAGCGCAAGTGGTACACCGAGAATGCGGCATTTTTCCTTTTACGATTGTCAAGTAACGAAACACGTCGCCGTGAAATGCCGTCAAGTGTGTAACTTTATGTCACGTCTCGCGACTACCGACGCGTCCCTCTTCGCGGATACTTTATGGGGGAAAATTTTATCGCGGCGCGGTTAAACGTCGCGCGATCGACGCAATCCCGATTACGCAAGATGAAGTCGCTTAATAGACAAATTTTTCTTTCTCATCCGTCTCGTCTCGCAGTCGCGCCTCGATAACGCCGAGGTCGCGGGTTTCTCGCGAGATGGAAAAGAGAGAGAGAGAAAGAGCGAGAGAGAGGCACGTCGCGAGTCGTTTATTTAATAATGCATCCATTGAGTCGGTCATACCGCGCGGACTCGAACTTTACACGAGATGATCCGCGGCCGTCGGGACAACAACTTCAGTAAGTACTTCAATCAGACGGAAATACTTGTCCCGCGCCAAGGCCTCGTAACCCCGGGGCTCACTTTGCTTTAATGGACGTTGTAGATATCGGCGTCGGCGTCGGCGTCGGCGTGAAGAACGCCCCTGCGCTCCGCTATCACGGCGGCGCGTTAAAACTTTTCTCATCTTTCGTTAATCTTGAAAAATGGTCTCTCTCGAAGGTTACCTCGGCAGGAAAAAAAAGGGTGTATACAGACCGCGGGCATGTATGCGCGTTATATATAAAATATACGCGGCTGTGTAGCTGTGCACGTCCATTTTTCGCGGGCGGCGCGCTCTCTTTTCCCCGCGACTTTTAAACGTGTATAAAAGAAAACGGCACGGCGCGCGCCCTTTGACACCTGAAACTCCGCGAGTAATTACCCTGGGAATTCGTTTCGCTTGATATTATTTCCGCGGCGCATTCTTCCGTCCTATTCCCCGTATTCCGGCGAGCGCGAGCTGCCGGCACGTTTTCGCCGGCGCGATCTCGCCGAGCTATTTCATTTCCCTTCCTCCTCTTCCGCGTGTCGAGAGAACAGCGTTGCGACGGAATTGTTAAGTTTTTGATATTTACATTCCGACAGAATTGTAGGGCGTAATTGTATCGTGGCGAACGAGCTTTTACGAGAAACTTTCCGCGAGATCATTCGCGGAAAACGCGACAGGTCGTAATACGCTCAAACAACTCTGTCACATGTTGCATAATTTAAAAATATAAAAAATACGCGGAGAGAATTTTCTTTGAAAATTTATCTTGAAAATTATCGTAATCGTAAGACAACTCGACATTTAGAAGAATTTTATGAGAATTTTTCGAAATTTTACCATACAACTTACTAGTAAAATGTATGGTGAACTTTCAAAAACTCTCCCGAAGTTCTTGAAAATGCCACGCTGTCTCACGATCGCATGATTTTCAGGATAAATTTTAAGAAAAAATTCTTTCTGCGTACATGGTTCGCGCAAGAGAGTTGAAGAAAATTTCTTTTCCTTAAATACGAGAGACTCAGGAATATCATCATTTAGAAACTGAAATACCGAGTTTACATAAATACGTTTTGTATAAAAATTAGAAAGAGAATTAAACATAAAAAACATTCCAAACTTAGGATCTTGTCTTCGGCTTCTCCACTTATTGTTAGTCTGTTACATGTTGCACAATTTAAAAATATGAGAAATACACGGAGAGAATTTTCTTTGAAGATTTATCCTGAAAATTATGTAATCGTAAGACAACTCGGTATTTAGAAGAATTTTATGAGAGTTTTTCGAAATTTTACCATACAATTTACTAGTAAAATGTATGGTGAACTTTCAGAAACTCTCCTAAAGTTCTTTAAAATGCCACGTGTCTCACGATCGCATAATTTTCAGGATAAATTTGAAGACGAAATTCTTTCCGCGTACATGGTTCGCGCAAGAGAGTTGAAGAAAATTTCTTTTACTTAAATACGAGAGACTCAGGAATGTCATCGTTTAGAAACTGAAATACCGAGTTTACATAAATACGTGAGAGTTAAAGAGAGAATTAAACATAAAAAAAAAATATATTTCAAACCTAGGATCTTGTCAAGTACTTCGGGTTCTCCACTTAGTCTGCCGCGCACAGATCGTCCTAACGAGTCCAGAGGAGTTTCTACGCGCAAACTTTGCCCGTCCGGTAACGCAAACTCTTAAAAAACAGTGGGACATGCCTCCACACGCAAATAAGCAGACATCCGGCGGATAATGATGCGCGCGAATGTTGGCAGATACGCACGATTCTGGGGGGGAAGGGAGTCGGCTACCTTAATGCAAAAGTTTGCTCGGCAGCGACGAAGAATCACGAGAGTAAATAGCCGCGTATCCCGCCGCGCATAGGGAAAACTAACACCGCGCTGCGGAATGTCGCAATAAGCAAGTATTTACCATGCGAACTGTCTTTCGGGCTGAGAAAACGTGAGGAAACTTTGTAGGACGGGCGAGATGGAAGGGCTAGACGAGGGAGGGAGGGTGTTGGAGGGGGAGGGGGAGGGAGCGAAAGACGAGGGAGGGCCGGATGCAAAAGGAGCACAGCTCGGGGGAGAATAGACGAGATGCATTTTCGTGAGTAGGCGAGGATCTCCACAGCTCTCAGCGTTATGTGCGCGATACAACACACACGCATGTTCGGGGCTTAAAGAGGCTGGGTCAGCCGCACAGTGGCTCGTATTGAACTGTTGCGCGCGCAGCGACCCTTGTTCTACCGCGAGACGTGACGAGATCATCCGTGACCACAAACACACGCGCCCGAGAACTATGTGTCGCTTACCCGAGCTACATTCCCTCGCCAATCGTACGGAGAAAGGAGCCAGGGACATTCGAGAGAGATTAGAATGCCGGGTCCGATCGATAGTTCGCCGTAAAAGTTATTTATGAAATTCGTGCGTAGCCCCCACCCTCATATATTTGCCTCTTACGCTCGTTCGATAGCCCTAATGCCTAAATGTCTCTATCGTAAAATGATACTCGAGCTTGAGGACGCGGAATTGCTCCCTCGTTGACTCCACTCTCTAAAAATCAATCGGTGTAAATTAGCACTGAAAACAGTGAATAATCACCGACTTAGAGTTGTAAGTGTACCACTGCGATTTCCAGTGGTGTACTTATTACTGCAGACCAGCGACCACTCGCTGTTTTCAGTGATAATCCACCGATTGACTTTTAGAGAGTACAATCGTAATTCCGTGCGTAAGAAAACTTACTATAGTTTATAATAAATAATCAGTCGTTATTAAGGGAATATTTTTCGATAACCTAGCAATGGTAATAAAACCATTTCCTGGTTTCGAGTCAACCAGGCTACAAAGGACAATTGACTCCGATCTCTTTCAGGTTGAACCGATGTAGAGCATTTTACCTGAGGCTCGCCTCGGCAATAAAACGTCAAAAGATTCGGACGTTTCGTGCCGCAATAAACTATACTCCGACCCGGAATGCCGAAGGCTAAACCAGGAAGCGAGGGACCATGTAGAAAACGGAAGAACGACAAAAAGTCCCTTGCTACAATTAAATGAAAGGGTTTAGCTCAACCCTCGGGTTCAGCTTTTGTCTTGATAAAAAAAATCGTAACGGCGAGCGGTTCGAAAAAACCACGAAAACTGGCAGGTCCGAGTGCACGGGGCAGTTTCGCCTCAAGGTCTCGCGAGGGAAGTGCGCGTTGTGGAACGTTCCTGGACTCCTCAAGGTTGGCAGCCGGCTCAAGGCTCCACGGGAATACACTTGTCCGTCGTGCCCGTCAAGGCGTCACGCACCTGTTCGCGAGGTAAGTGTCTCCTCCCGTCGTTCTATCTACGACGACCCGTCCAGTAAGAGTCGAGGCGTTCGACGGGATTGGACCTTTTTTTTTCATCTCCTCCGCGATCGCCCGTAAGTCGCCGTGAGTTGTCGCGCGCGGATGGTACTTGGCTATTTATGCGAGAGGGTACGGCGGGAACGGCCGTGGGACGGAGACTTCCGCGAGTCCTCCCCGGTAAATACAATTTCCATAATCGTCGTACCGTCGTGGAGAATCCCGGGCGGCGCGACGCGAACGCGCCGCGTTATAAATGCGCGATTTATAACGCGCGCCCCGCGGCTTCTCGCATCGACCGAGCGTAAAAATGGATCCGCGCCGTTGGAAGGGCGTATACACCGTAAAACCGTCCCCGTGTCCGCGGAGATCAACCGTTTTGATTATCGCGCGACACGAGACAAAAGCGTTACGTCCGAGTAAGATTTTCGGTTCACTTTTATTCGGGCGACATTCTTCGGGACTCTGCGTACATAAACTTTGTATCGACAACACGATCTCTTTATCTTCCTCACAAGCGTGAAATTTATATCAGTTCCAAAAAGCCAACGAGAGTTAGAACAATTTTCAAGTAGAATCGCATTTTACGTAGTGTTAATGCGATTATTTTAAACTCGCGAACCGTAGTCGCGAAAGCTCTACTGTTGAGAACGCAAGTTAGAGGACGTATCGAAACTGCAATCTGCGTCATTCGATGTTGTTCTGTCTTAAGCTGGATATTCATCTACGAACACCGAACGAAGCGAACAGCGAACGCGAACGTTTGTTGCCGTCATTCGGCAGATGGATACGCCGGAGCAAATGCGAACGAAACGTTCGATGCGCGTTCGGCTCGATTCCCTCATGAGGCGGTACATCAAAGAGGAAAGGAACGCCTTCAGAAGACGAACGTGAATCTCCGAACGTTCACGTTCGTTGTTCATTCCGTGTTCGTCCGTAGATGTATACCCAGGTTTAAGCTAGGTATTCATCTACGAACAAACACCGAACGAGTAGCGAACGCGAACGTTTGTCATCATCATTAAGCTAGCGCCACACTATGCGCGATTCGTAATGCGCGATTCGCGATTCGTATATTCGTGAATAGTGTGGAGGAAAATTCGAACTGACAAATAAATTACGAATGATAAACGGTGAATCACGAATCGCGCATTACGAATTGCGCATAGCGTGGCGCTGGCTTAATGTGGCCCCAGCTTCAGATCGCACGTCGCGAATCCAGAAATCCGGATACACGAGAAAGAAACAGGAATTCCACCCTTAAGGCCCAGTTTTTCGTTTTCTGGTTAATTGTTAACCAGAGGTTAGTCGATTCTCGGTCTCTTCTTAGGCCCGGGTTTTCATTTTCTGGTTAAATATTAACCAGAGGTTAGTCTACTACCTGTCCTTTCTAAGATATTAATATAGAAAAAGATGGAGAGTTGACTAACCTCCGGTTAACAGTTAACCAGAAAATGAAAAACGGGGCCTCAGACAGTAACATAGAAAAAGATGGAGAGTCGACTAACTTCTGGTTATCAGTTAACTAGAAAATGAAAAACCGGGCCTAAGGGGGATGACTGCGCTCTCATGCGCGCGCTGCGCGCTGCGCGCTGCACGCATCGCGGTACACGAACCGCGTGGCGCAACGCGCGGAATATAATGCCAGGTTTATTATAGCGCACGTCAGGAGCAACTCGCTGGCAGGCAGGGCTATCTCGTGCCGCGAAAACCAGCGAGCACGGCTCGTTATCATCGCGAGTAAATCGGGCGCGCGCGTGAACGCCGTCGGTGCGCGTGAGCGCGTATACGCGAGACCTTGCGCGCCGCAATTTCACACGTGGGTAGCCTCGGACACGGATCGCGATACTCGCTGGATATTCGTTATTCTCGTTCGTTGCGGCGTTTAGTAACCGGTAACTTTTACGCGCGCTGGTCCTCCGCGCTACCTAGAGGCAAGTTACGTAGAGACGAGTTATGAAGTAATAAATTTTCATTTATACAGCAGTTGTCTTCGTACGCGTCGAATCGGACTCGAAAATCGCAAATTCGGAAGATCACGGAGGCGCCGAGGCAAACGCATATCACATGTGCGGAACCTACACATTTTCTCTCTCCACATCACTCAAAAAAGTGTCTTACTAACGCAGGTAGATTTCTGGGTGTTGTAACAAAAATTTAATTTCGTTAATTTTTGATCCGTTAGACAATTGTTTGAAGACTGCAAAATTTATAGCAGCAACATTCTAGCAATGCCTTCTGGAAAGTTTAGTTCCATCGAATTAAAAAAGATTGACTTACTATATTGAGACAAGAGTAATTTATTTAAATGTAAGTTTATATATTCTTACGTTTAGTATAAATTGTCCCTCTGTCTTACGAAGTAGGAAGACGCACGAAGCCAAGCACCACGATATTCGACAAAAGACGAGACATACTATCATTTTATTCTACACTGAAAAAAATTTCTTGTTGAATATGGACGAATCAAAGAATTCCTTTAGTTTACCAGAATTCCTTTAGGATTTACCAGAATTTCTGTAGGATTACAGGAATTCTGGTAAATCCTAAAGGAATTATCTGATTCGTCCATATTCAACCAGAAATTTTTTTTCAGTGTAGATTTTAGAATTTTTTATTCAAGATTAAAATATTTCTTTTTCTATAATAAAAATGATTGGCGCTATATCGATCCTATTTTATGATACATTCAAGTGTAACATCATTGGATCCGGACATTTTTTCTGTGGGTGAATGTTTCTGTGAATTAACAAATATTTGCTTGACACAGCCCGATTGCCGCGTATAGTTGAGTATCAAGAAATATTTTTCTAATTCGACACCTTTATTCTCAGTGCATACATTCTATCGCGAGAACAATTATATACAATCCTTCTTATATAATTTCTCAGGGTCCATTTCCTAACGATGATTCTATTTCCATATCCTGTGATTAGATAATAAAAGTAGGACCTGGCGCAACTGATTAGATTGCGACAGATCCTGTGCTTCGTTACCCTATTTTCGCGATTGCCAAAGTGTGAGCGAACTTTCCTGAACTGCCTGGCAGAGAGCACCAAATCCTGTTTGCTCGAGATGAAAATGTTGACTCCACCAGCTAGATGCGCGTACGTGTGGGAGGTGGAGTAAAAGCGTCGGAGGATATTCGGTAGGCGAGACAGAAAGAGGTGAAATAAGATGAGGGTCTCGTGTCGCCGAAAGAAAACCGAGGATAGGTGTTGCTGCGAGACAAGCAGTCGATGGAACAACAAAACTTCAATTTCAAGAAATGATGCAGGAAGATCTTTCCCGTGTATTGTGCCAGTCCCCTATGTGTTCTTTACCTCGAGCCAGCATTTTCGAAAAAAATAACATGGACCGGCGGGGTACATATATACCCATCCCCTTTTAAATTTACTATTTCGCTCGCGTGAGTTATATCACGTACTATGTTGTATAATAAATACTAAAGTATTCAACGGAAAGCACATTTCGCCTTATTTGAGACAGTAAATTACCGGCGTGTGTTTTAGCGCGCCATCCGCACGGCGTTATCCTATCATCTATCGAATAAATCTCAAATTCTTGTCTCTAATATTGATAGTATATTCATTATTTATGCGGGATTTTTATCTTTTCATAAAGGAGATTTTACGCATGCTCTTTTAAAGCAAACTACGTCCTCTCGGGGAAAAGGAGATATTGTTAGTAGTAACTTTAAATTTGGAAGCCCCCGTGTTCGCATATGCCTGGAACAATATTTCTTCAACGTTGCGTCATAAAGGGGCGCGTGCAAACAGATTGCAAAGAACGAAGGTGGGAACCGAGCGGCTGCTACACGAAATTCCTGACTGATCTCCACAGAAATACGGAGAATAATTTTGCAGCTGCTCTCTTATTGCCATCTCCATCTGTCGTTTCAAAAGGAAGCGTAAAATTATGTGCTCGCTGGATTCTCCGGCTTGGACCGTTTGCACGGAAGAAATGCAGCTCTTCTAAATTATTTGCTAAAAAGTTTTGCAAATAAAAAAAATGAAAAAAATACGAAAATGTGTCTTAAAAACATTTTTGTGAAAAATTGGTTTTACATCAGACAAATACGTCTGACAATAAGATGAAACTTTTTAACGAATATTTTGGCAAGTCGATCCTTTTTTAAAGTAATAGCTAAATAGTTATAAGTAAGTGCCACGTGAATTTAGTAACTTTCTGACTTTGCAAAACGTTTAAAACGAGCAAGTATTTTAAATCTATTCGCGTTTGTTACATCTTTCGCTCGATCGTGTGCTATCGACATTTCAAAACACTGCCATCTGCATCTTCGTGCTCGCTAAAGACACATCAAGTTAGCAATAAGACGAGATAAAACGAGATTCCGTGCTGCAGTATCAAGACGCAAGCAAAATAACAAAATCGTTAAGGGCGCTGTACTCTATTCATCGCCGACGGCTGTCTCGAAAATAAAAAAAAATCTCCCATGTTTCACGCTTTAAATTGTAGCACTCTAACTTAGTTGCGCCGTTGTAAAATATTTAAATTTATTTGCCAGCAACCCAGTGATCAAATGACAGCAGGTGTGGAAAATGTTGTTCGAGTTTAATACAGAAGCTTTGCCGCAGTCAATTTTTGAGACGATTAAAACTATAAATAACGTCGTAATATTTTTTTAACACAGGTTATTAGTCTAATTAATAGAACAGCAATAACCGCGAGCTACAACTGCTACAAGACAAGATAAACGCGATATGATATGTAAATTAATAGATCTTTAAAATTACTAGAATTATGCAACGTTTAACAAGTATTTAATAAGCAAAGAATAAAATGCCTGTGCAATATAAATATTTCATTTATCTCAATTCTTGATTAGTATAATAAAATATTTTGTAATTTTCTCTGTAACGTCTGTTTACTCTAATCGTCTGTTTACTTTTTATAATAAAAAATAGATGGCTGCTGTTTTTCCATGTACCTGATAATGAGTTACAATATCCGAATCAAATTCCACTGTACTTACACGACTGTTTTAGTCCTATTAGCAATTATTCATTCTCCGAAAAGAAATAAATATATAGTACAAGTAATACTATTCGACCATATCTGACGGAAATTTTATTACGAAAAATATTACCTCAGCCAAGATTTGAACCTAGATCTCCCTACACTTTAGGCGGGCGTCTCATATATGTATACACTGAGAAAAATGGCCGATTAAATATAATCGGATAATTCAATTACTTAATAACAAACGGATATATCCAATTAAATTGTATATCTGATAAAAAATATGAACGGCTTACAAATTTTATCGCTAACTATTTCTTTTTTTATTTTTATCGCTAATAAATTTCATTCATAATTTGTTCGGAAAATGTAATCGAAAAAATTAACCATCGGAAACACAATTTAATTGGTTTATCCGATGGAAATTTTTTCTCAGTGCAGTATATGAATTAAATATATAGTAAATGAATAAAAATTAAGAAAGTCAAATATAATAAATAGTACTCTATTAAAATGGCAGTTAGGAGTAATAATTTCCAACGTGTAACCTCGTGACCGCCCGACGGCGGATGCTTCCGAGAGTATAAACGTTCATAACGAGATTTGTTCTCGCGAAAACTTCCATTTTTCATTTTCGAACAGATTTCGAAACGACGATATCAGAAATGCAAGTGATTCCAGACTCGTAAGGTTCATAAATGTGGCTGGCATTTTTCCGCGAGGGAACGGGAAGAATAAGACGGGCAATCGCGTCCTTCGCGTGTGAGAACCTTACTACATTTCTGGGCCGGAGATCTAAAATCCGATTCTTCGAAAACGGATATACGGATACGCATCGTGCATGGCTGATGCCGGGCGCAGCTGCGAAGATTATTCTGCCGAATAAAAAATTTCCTTCAGACTATTACTCGTAATCGGGTGTAATTGCTTACGACGTCGGCGACTACCGCGCTAGATTATTAACTTTTCCGCTGTTCTTCTCGGAATATTTTTGTCCCGCTTGTTTCCCCAGATCTTTCTCAACTTGAACTTTTTTTAGAGGCTATCGCGTAAAAAGAAAATGTTTATTGCAACTTACAATTTACGTTGCCTTCGTACACGATAAGTATTATTGCGAAAATTAATATTATTAATCACTATAATTGACAATTAACGCGACAGACAAATGAATAGTGTCAGGAAGTATTGTAATACATTGAAAACATTTTCAGAAAATAATTTTCCTATCGCTAACGTTCATCGAGCTTCAATATGACGTGAAATAAGAAAAGAGACTCATTTCACAGTGGAAACAAAAGAATTTAAGTTATATCGTATGCGTTCTTCAAGTCCTGTTTATAGATAGCATGCTTTGATTAACATAGGAGGAGCATTGTACTCGTTTATAACGCCTCACGTACTTAACTGTCAGTGCATAAATAATGAAAGCTAATTAGTGTACAGCCTCGACGATAATCATCACGTTGTAAGGGAGTAACATTACATTCGCAACGATGTATTCCCTTTGCTCTTGCTTAATTTATGTGAACTTCATATCTTTTATCGCCCTGCAACGCATTGAACCCGTTTTATTTCTTTCTTTTTTTTTCGCGCCGATTAGCCTATGCACGTTGAATGCAAAAGAAATTATTTCGTTTACCATACTAAGAAGACGTATACAATTTTAATGCCAAATTTTCTTATTTATATTAAGATATTAAATATATAACGCATTACTCTTTCTATCTAAAAATCCATTTCTGACAATTGCCACAGAGGGCTGAGATAAACAGCACCGCAATAAAAAAAGGTCAAGGCAAATAACGGCTTAAATTAAGGACGAAATACAAGAGGGTCTCAAGTCCAAAGAAGTTCTCTCTTTCTACGTCAGAGAATAGATGTCCGTGTTAAAGGTTTCATGGAGAAATTACTCTGTTAGCGCGCGTGCGCGTTCTCCTTTTAGTATGCTTCTGCATTATAATATTATAAGCATTAACTTTTAAAGTTTTCAACAATTATTAACGATTTACGTTCCCCTAAATTAAACAATGAATGAGCAATAGAATCGATCCGAAACGATTGTTCTCGCTGCGCTTTAAAAGAATATTCCGTACTTTGATCTGCGCTAATTATCTTAATTAACTTAATGAGAGATAATTATTAAATAATTAGAACTTTCATCGTTCGCACTATTTTTCGTATTATCTTTCCGAGAATCATGCTCGAGTATTTTATGCGTGCGTGCGAAGTGACTCTGTCAATACTTGCAGGTGAATGCGGGTACCGTCGGAGACTTGAGGACGACTGCGATATGCACGTAACACTTATTTCTCTTTTGCTTGAGGCAATTAGTGCATTTTCGATGAGACATAAAATATGAAACAGATACACTATTGTTGTAGTCAAGTAGGAAAAAAGAATTACTTCATTTTTCAATATTCTGCAACACTCTTCATTTTTTATCACAATAGGAAGTTTTATTCCGTTGCAGATTTTGGGGAATGTTTTAAAAATCGCTTATGGTATTTAGGATTTTAATTCCTTTTTCAATTTTTAACGATTCGAAGAAATAAAAGTCATACTGATAATTATTATTTCTAATATAATAAAATGAGTGAAGCTACATGCAAAGTCAGTAATATTTCGTAGCGTTTAAATCTAATCTATACACTTATCTTATTTTTCATTAAGTACTTTTATTAGATTTATGACAATGCGTGTACTGGATGGAAAGAAACTGAAGTACGGATCTTTCCGCCTAAGTTTCAATCATGACAATCCTCTCAGCATGTATCGCAGTCCCGATTGACTCAATGGTGCGGCATGAATCCTAATGCACATTAAATGTAGCTGCTCGTGAAGCAAATTTAAATAGAAGCTGATAAATAAATCGAGAAGGGATAAAGTTAAGAAGCATCGAGCGACGGAAAATCGACCTTATTTCCATGCGATTTACAGATGCCGTCGGGATCGGGTGAGATATGTGAAAAAAATTCTCAGGCAGGATGTTACGAACAAAAAAAAATCGTGCCTGGAATACCAACGACGTACGGTTCTGCCGCCATGGTGCCGCCATGTCCTCGATTACGAGGACGTGATTCGAGCTTTGGTTGGACCACTCAGGCTCCATGACGGCGACTGATTTGTGCCGCCATCTAGCAGCCGGTCGCCCAAGTTTCTACTTGTGTCCACGTTACACGACCCACGAGAGGGACTCCCCGAATTCGTTGGGCACGAATCGATCGCGGGCTTCGAGAGAGCGTGGGTCGTGGTGCTGTACGTACTGACGTAGAAATGTATTCTCGTATGCTATATTGCGCGAGGTTTAAGTTCAAGGGCACTTAGATTTATGGCGTTCGCGAAGCTGCTCTCGACATTAAATGTTTCGAAGAAATTCAGGAACGGACGCTAATTTTTCGTCAACAATTCCCTTCGCGGTCTAATAGTCTATACTTTTAGATGTTCAAAACTAAGTCCGTACTTGTGCTCATTAAAATATGTATTATTGCGTGATTGCGCAACAAGATTTTCCATCGAGTTTTCTTCCTGATCGAGAAACTGAAACGGGGACAAAATTAATGGAGTTTCATGGAATTGAATATAACGTTTTGTAAATTTTCAGTAACTAGCAGAAATGTACATGATATTCTAAATTGTTATAATAATTTTAGGGTGAATCTTTGACAAATTTATTTAATTAACAACACAATCAAATGTACCAGCTTTCCTATTCCGTACAATACAAAACTAACGCGAATTCGGATCGCGAAAGTAGAGATGTGCGCGGATTTTATATGCATGTCATACTGTATTTTTGCATTACTCAGGTACCGTATTACTTGCAAGTGATCTCGAGTTGACTGAAATATTCTGACAAGACAACACGATTCGCGACTATCTGTCTGGAACGAGCTCCCGGGCGTGTAATTCAAAATGATTACGGATCGTGTAACATGAACGTTCGGATCGATACTACTCGGTCTTCCCCCCTCCCCCCCCCTTATTCGTCCGGTTTCCAGGGGTCGGACAGGGTTGTTGGGGCGCGACCGACTGGTCTGGACTGGTTGACCCGTCTCGCCTGGTCTCAACCCACTTCACCCTGATTTTCCCCTGCCTCTTTCGCCACATTCCATCCACTGTTTCTCACACACAGCCCGGGGAGGGGTGGAGGGTTAAAGAGAAAGAGGGGAGGCTCCGTCGAAACTTGACTACAGATTTTCTCCAAAGATGGCGCCACGTGCATCGAGGGGTCTCGCGCTGTTCGCTGTCTGATCAATAGAAGGCTTTAGGTAAGACGTAGAAGGACTTTGACGTGAAGGTCTCTTTGGCATGAAGACAAAGTTGTTTTACAATAGTTTTTTTAACCGACACAACGTCTCGTTTACACTTAATTTAGCGGAAATAATGTAAAAAATTACAGATAGAAATTGAAGTGTATCTCTATTTCTTCTTTAATATGGAACGTTTTAAAAATTTGACTTGCAAATCTGTAATCATATAATTTAGAAATTTCAATTCATAACTTCACAATCTGTCCTGGGCTTTCGCGTGAATACTCGCGTAACCGCAAGATCGGGCAAGGTCATTTTAGAAGGCAGAGAGTTATCATCGTGCTAATGCAGCAGGATGTGAGATTATCATACTACGCTGACCATGATATAATTCCTGACGTTGCTGAGAACGCAGCTGTCAATGCTGGATTCCATTGAGAAGCGATAAAAATGAAAAAAGAACAAATGCTTCGACTGGTAGATGAGAGGAGGGAAAAAGAAGAAAACTTGCCGATGCCGAGCATTTGATCAATTAACCGGTCAACTCATTGGAATGCCTTATTTAATGACATAAAATCAACACGTGCTCACTCGCTTTCTGTAAAGCCGTGGTCATGGCACAAGGATAATAAGAAAAGAAAACAATATTAATGGAGATTGGAAGAAACAGGCGATTGGTCCAAGTGAGAAGGGCGAGAAATAAACAATAATCAAGTTGAAGAAAAGGATAGAAGGACACTCTCAGTTTTCAAAAATATCTAAATAAATTTCCACCATATTTTATAAACAAATTGACAGTTTAAAATATATAAATTTACAATTTAAAAAATTTATAATTTTAAATTTATTTAAAAAATGAATACTTATGAAGTTGTTAAATTTTGTAATTGTTGTTCTAGTATAACACGATTATCTTTGATCATCATTCTTTGAATTTTAAAAAAGAGAAAGAGAGAAAGAAAGAGCGATAGTTCCCTTTTAAAAATTTTTTACTTTCTTTACGATTTCTCTCTACTACTCGTACCATCTTTTTTTCTCACACACATTCTCCACTCTTGCCCTTTCCTTTTCTCTTTCTATCATTTGCATCACAGTACTACTTTCTCCCTTCAATTTCTCGTCTTCCCTCAATCTTACAAATTGACAGATATCTCTCTTTCTTTTTCCTGCAACACACAACTTATCCCTTTTTAATCAACGAACACCGTGGCTATATTTGTCCTTGTCGGCCGTACCGTGAAAACAAGAATGTGGTGGAGTCTGGCCAATCAGAGCGAAGCTCTCTTAGTGCCTGCCGATCAATGCGGAACCCCACTGTACCGACATGTACAGCGAACGTTTCGTTGGAGGACCCAACCCAACGAGACTTCCCGGTTCGGGGGAAACGCCGGTCATACAATCTCCTACACTGTGACGAATGCAGCCGCCATGACATTTCGTATTGGAAACTGGACACGGTTTCCCCGATAACGTTGAGACAGTTCTTGTGAAAAGAGAGACTCTAACGTATATCTTGATGATATTCGAAGCTATCCAGTTACTACAAATTACGTTACCTCTTCCAACGTTGGCTCATTTTACATTTTTGTATAATATCAGTTATCATCGTCCAGCCTATACGTTTTCATGCTGTTCAACTTATATTTGTTGAATATAACTACATAACTGTGCCTATACAATGTGTATTTGTGCAATATTTATTGCGTTTAATGAATATAACTTGTTGTGTCCATCGTATCGGTTTTAAACAGTATTTCTTGATTAATCTCTCGAATTGTCCGTATTTTCGAACAAGTGTCTCTTCTTGCAAGGTATATATTATATACCTCGAGCAAGTTAGCAAGCAGAATTATCCGGTCCAATTCAATTTCAAGCAAGAATATCTTTTACATCGGGGATTAAAATGGAATTGCTGGAATTACTCCCCCCCCCCCACTCTTTCAGTTTAATTAAACAGAGGTTTCTGAAGTGATCAACTCTTTCCTGAATGTTACATAAGCGAAGCAAACTAATTTCAACTTCTCAAGTCTTTCCAGTTTCAATTCGGATTAAATGTAGTTTTGCGTAAAAACTTTCTTTAGCAACATGACGAAATTTATTAGATTAAGTTTTTTTACTCTTCCCCTCGAGTCTGCTGCCGTTCTTTCGTTTTTCTCAAAAATCTATGAGAGAATTATTTCTCTGCCTCGCAAAATCATTTCCACGGCGTTATCTTCGAAAAATGTTTCCAGGAAAATGCTGCGTACAAGAATAACTCCATTCTCTTCGCTGCTTCCGCCAGCGATCTACATAGAGACAAACCGTTAACTCCCACCTTCTTTCCCTCCTTCTCTCATCTCCTTGACCTATCTATCTTAGAGATATATAGTTGTCTTCTTCTGGATTATGAGATCCTTTCAGAACGAGCCGAAGGTCGTTTCTTAACTGGCTAATAACCAGTTTCGTTAGTCGTAAAAATTGATCTATTTCTTCTTGCGCAGCTCTTGGGCCGTTCTCTTTTTATTTATTACTATCCGATCATTTCAATTGCGAGACATTGTATGATAAATTATCTGCCTTCAGTACGCGGTTTTATTTCACAAATACAAAATATACGTATTGTACATTTTTCTTACTTCCATTTAAAGACAGTACGTAATATTACCGAACCCTCAAAAAAGCACATCACAAAATTAATACAATAATTTCTAATATTGCCCTCAGAAATGGCATTCCTAGGATTTCGCACATCGCAATAAAATATCACGAGCAGTGGCGATTCGTGAGGGGAAAGGTGAAAGCTTTGTCGCGTACGTATACTAAACGTAGCGACATGGACCCGCGAGGTTAGTCCCTCAGCTTCTTAGTATTGCTAGAACGTTTCTTTGTTATATGCTTCTCCGTTCTCCGCCTCATGTTTTATGTTTATCCGGTCTAGCATCGGATTGGCATAAACCGTCAGATTACGCCGAGAATTCTACCAAGACTGCCAAAAATACACGGCTCCCGAGTTATATATGAACATTCAGAATTCCCACGAGACATCCCAGTTTTTTCTATTACATTACGGGGTGAAATAGAAAATTGTGGATGCCACTTTCAACATTGTATGTATAATAACAATTATTTCGATGGTTACAAAACTAAGGACATGTATTGTTGCAGCGTCATACTCGAAAATCGGAATTTATGACTGCAAGAATTTTGCTATATTACAGCTTAATAGATAATTCAATGATTCAATAATTTTTATTGACTTAAAAATTAACTAGTTGTTTAAGGGCCGGTCTCACAAACGTTGGTTACCTTATAACCGAAGGTTAATCGATTCTCTGTCTCTTCTTAGATAACAAAATAGACAAAGATAGGGAGTTGACTGACCTCTGGTTAACAGTTAACTGACGTTTGTGACATTGGCCCTAAATGACAGTCAATTTCGATTTTTTCTTCGTCTTTCCTGCCTTCCCCCCTCTCTCTCTCTCTCTCTCTCACTCGCTCGCTCAAAGAAAAAGGTTTCAACTTACCCATAAGATGCTAAGTCGCCAAATTGCATATCCCAAATCTGCAACAATTAAACAACATTATCCATTTAATATTTTTACTTTAAATATTATGTGTCGTATTATATATATTTTAGAATTTAGCCGAATATACAAGCAATAAAATAGTACGCAATCAATATTATTATCTGCATATCTTAAAAATGTTTTAAAATTTTATGGGGTATGATGCTTTGGTTGCAATATATCACAAAGATTTTAATTCAGATAATACTGGAAATATTACATTTGAGGTTTCGTAAACGGAAAGCGATAGAACTTACATCAACTCGGTACAATTCCCAAGTTCACTATAACGCACTTTTGTTTGTTACTTATAATACGAATGAAGAACAAAGATCATTGTATCACGTTGAGTTTTCACAATCGCAAACTTCCATCGGCCAGTTTCGCCAAGAGCACGCGTGTTCAAGCCTGACACAAATGCAGAAGTTAGACACGCGTCGGCTTGCCAGTAAGTTTCACGGGGTTTCACACGATCATCCTACCTGTTTAGTGTCACTCGCCCCCACTCGACTACAAAGTGATCGTGATCAGCGGCCTACCGCTGTTCCCGCGAATCATGTTTTTCGTTCGATTACCTGAAGCTCAGCCGCGGTGCATTGTAATCGGACGGCATTCTTAAGCCACGGTCAAGGCGGGGCACCACGTCGTCAAAAACTGCATTAACAAAGCTGTTTCCAGTTCTGAATCGTTCACACGGTGGACTTCAGTCTGTCTACGGCTTTTATACCGTCGTATGGCGACATTTCGCGAGATTACTCGCGTGTAACTGTAAGACGTCGTAAGCCATCATCGTAAGTCGTCATAATTCAATCCAATTGCGAGAGCTTCGAACGAATGGGGAATAGTTTTAACGGTGATAGTCGCCGAAGTGAAAAAAGTGAAACGCCCGGGTTCGATGGAAAGGGCAACGGCAGAGCTGGCACCGTTACACGACATTGCTCACGAATACAATGTTCGCTCACGTACAAACAATAAGGCAATTTGTATGAGGCACGCGTTAGGCTCCGCTGGACGCGCGCGAGTAGTAACGCTTTATCCTGTGACTCTTAATTAAAATGACCATTTTCTCGCGATAGCTTCTTAAAGCAATTTGCAACCTGTAAACGATAATTATCAACATTTCAGCTACAACTATTACCGGTTTTTTAAATCAATACTTTCTCTTGCTGTCACAGACACGGTATTGCCTATGATGTTGATTTCGACAAATATTCCCGCTTTGTTTCAATGTGACAAACGTAAATCAAGGGAGGGGAATTCGTGAAAGGAGTGGAAACTTGTCCTAGAAACTCTGCAGCACGAAGCAAAATGAACGAATGAGAATCCGTGGTGATAGGAACTGAGATTGAACTAGTTTCGCGTCATTAATTCCTTTGTACCGGATAACTGCAACGATTTGATCGTCAGATTGGGCACGCGCACGCATTCGCGTTTATCCTTTTCGTTCTATATCGCGGGCTGTGCTTTCTACGCTTGTAGATTTGCATTTGCAATCACATTTCGCAATTCTCCACCGTAGCCGCTGAAAGTTCGCACTGTGAAGGACGCGTGTAATTCACTGTACGCGTTATCGATTCGTTGTATTCTGCTATATTCAGCGTGTTGCCGATTCGCTATACCTACTCTGCTGTAATCAACGCGCTTCTATTGAGTTTACGGTGCACGTGCGAAGCCGTGAAAATTATTGTCAAGCCGAATATAAAAAATAACTATCGAATAATTTGCATTCTTCCGGGCAACTGCGTATCGCCGTGTTTTTTAATAGGTTTTTTGGATCCCTTAAAATATTTGGTATGAAATATTTTTCAGATATTTAACTTGAAATACTTTTTACGTATAAGCAGTCGCAATGCAATTTATTTATAAGCATTGCAATGCGTATAAATAAACCTTACTTTCCTACAATTTGTCATACTTGAATAGAAATATGCATCAGTGGGAAATTGTTTCGTACAGGCCTTTGTAACTCAAGTTCGACTTTTAGAGGCGCTGCCATTCAATTATCGTTGGCTCTCGCTGATAAGAGCGAACGATAAAAACAATTGGATCAAGAGCACAATCGTGTGATTGCATTTATGTTATCACCGAGCACCGAGATAATTTACGATTTGTGCCGACAAACACATTGTCTATCGTTAGTGGCTTGCATGCATGAGTAGAAACTGTCCTATAAATCTATGAGCTCCAATTGGTTTCGATAATTCAACAATGACTTTGCTCCTACCGTCTCAAATCTGTATTTTTTTATAGATATATTTGTACACAAAAAGAATTTAAAAAAAAAGGAATCTGTAAAGGTTGCAGGTACTTTAATTAAGGCGATATGTTTTTTAAATGTTTTATACCCTATAAATATTTAGATACATCGTATGTATTGCAACTTGATTAATGCCTGACATTTCTACGGCCAGCGAATCGCTGAGGCTTGCATTTATGGATACGTAGCTAAATCCCTCTTGTCTTGCGCGTCACTTTATGTCCTAACTGAATTTGCTGACGGCAATGATTCCATCTAAAATGAAACTGTGTTACGTCCGAAAAGAAACCGGCGCGCAGGTGGAAAACTGTATGTGAATTCACAGTTTAGATTACAATTATTGAGCTACCCAACATCTTGCTCGGACCTAAAGGCGCTCTCGTTTGTTTGATTTATATCAGGAGAGTCCTATTTAACCCTACTTACTTTATATCCCTTTTGCCGACATTTATTCCGATTTTCAGTTGTGCGAAATTCCAAGTGTGCGTCGTAGGAAAATAGCCTTTTTTATTTTCACTGTCCGTGTGGGAAAACGTTGACGTTCCACGGCTAATCCTTGTTAGAATCGTGAGATCAGAAACCACTCGTAACTCTTACCTTCCCAGCGTAGGTTTCGGTGGAAACTTAGCTTTCTAAGAAACACACGCCACTTTGATATACCACTTGACATATTTAGCTCCGCGGTTGTATCGGCGTGGTAAGACATACCGGCAATTCTTTTACCGACACGTTTCGCTTTATACCCCTACGAAAGTGCACGCGCCGCTTTAGAGCTTAAGGAGTTTTCCCGAGGAGACGCGATGCGGGAAAAGACCCGAGTACAGCAACGTTATAGTACGACTGTGTGTGTGTGTATCTAAGTGGACAACTTTCACGTTCACGGAGGGTACGCGTGAATACGCGAAACTCTAAATGCAAGATGCATGCACGAAAAAGAAAGAAAAACCAAATGCGCCGCTTAGACACCGTGCGTCACTTTGAATTTTATTTCATTCCGCGAACGAGAATTTCTACTTAAAATTATGAAAGTTTAATGCTGTCGCAGTTGCATAATGGTATTGTATAATGATTACAGATATCCAGTGGAAAAAATTACAGATATCCAGTGGCGAATCCTTAACTTTACACGACTGATACTTTACATAACCCCGCAGCGTGTATAAACCCGCCGCGGGCAAGAGTAGTACATCACACATTCATCCACAAGTGTCTGCTTTACTTTCGGATACATGTGCGGCGACGTGAGTCAGGCTAGATGTGCCTCGTCGCGGCTTTACGAGAGAAGTTCCGGTTTTTCATGCATTCAACAAAGCAGGCTACACAGGGTGTCCTCTTAAGGAAGATTCTCGGAGCGCAGAATCGAATGAGATATCCGTAGCTAAGACCATCGGGAAGACTCTTAAAGTTGCAGCTTTATTTAAATTCTTTAAATTCCCCCCGAAACGCACCTCAGCGCAACAGTTCGTCGTTTCTCGAGATGACACAACTTTGTCATTTTCGCGGATAAAACTAATGGAGCGATAACCCTTCGTTATTTCCCCCCCTTCGTCGCATTATGCGGACGATCGTGTCTTATCGTTTAAAATTCGCGAAGAAGTTCGCGACTCTTTAACGACATTTCTCGTTGGATGAAGAAATACGATTCTCGAGGTACACCGGATACGTAGGAATGGTTCTTCAGTGTTTACAGGTCAAGCCACGATGCTCCATACTCTCGAGTACCTTCGGCCGTGTACTACGCCGAGATGCGCCCATCAAGGCAACTCAATCGCTTTCCATCCCCACTCGCCCGCTTCACCTGCACCCCGCCCCGAAGGTAGGTATCGCGCCGATAAGGAAACAAAGTAGTAGACGTGAGCGAGGCGGTGGAGAGGAAATCGACAGCGTAACCCAGTCGAAAGTGTGGAATAGGCGTTTGGGCAGCCATGGCTGAACCGCAACCGACGCCGCCACGTCCCTCGTTTTCCGTTTCTGAGTTATACCGCGACTGGTTTTTTCGGCATATCTAATGTCTCCTTGAAATGAGTCAAGCCTAATCTACGATGTGCTCTTTGCGTCCAGAAGCATTCTATTTTGTAGTTAATAAATACGTAAATACTTAAATAAATACTTAAAAAAAGGGCAAGTCGATAAATTGTACATTATACACTGTACATTATACAATCGTACTTTGTTGACGAATTTTTTAAGCGTTTTGATTTGCTTATATAAAATAAAATGTTTCTAGACGCAAAGAGAATATCAATAGATGAGACTTTAGGGCTTTTGACCGAACAAAAGTCGCAAAGCTACGTTTAGACCGGGAACGCATAATGCATACACGGAAAAAAAATGATGTATCAACAAGATCAATGGAATTGAAATGAAATCGTTGAAAACAACATCAGTATTAATGAATGAGAAACGTCAGATAGTTGTCTTGACAATTTGGATATTTAATTCAATGCTTAAAATAAAAATCCCTAGCAAATACAATTGAGTGAGTTATTTATGTTTGTGGCAACCCGCGACGTTAACGTTTGATTCAAGCAACTTAATTTTTTTAATTCTATAGCATTTTTTCCGTGAATTGATTGACATTTAGAGAGGAAAGGAATCAACCAATCCGGCCCTTTGTTTCCATTCTGGCGAGGGAAGAGTCTGTGTTTTATTCGCTACTTTCCTCGATGTCACCAACGAATCGGATCAAACGCACGTCAAATATTCCACTTGAAACTCTCGCGGTGAAAATCTGTTTCTTTTTCCTTCGTTAGGCGTTTACGTAATAGGTTTACTTATACTTGATGATACCTGCGATCGCGTCTTTTATCACAATGATGAAACAATCATGTTTCTGCCACATTTCGGACATTTAAAATATCCATATTTTGCATCTAATATCTGGACATTATCAATACTCTATTAATGTCGACGTAACATCTAGCAATTATTCAATCGCCCGCGAGCACGTCGCACGTTATAACATCTATAAATTGTTCGCGCGACGTATTAAGCGAGCATTAAGACATTCTGCGATATTTTATCGCGATGCCTTAACGCTCGCATCGCAAATTTTTATCGCATAAAAACTACGAGGTAGCGTAGGCCGGTCATTATTTAAGCTATGCATGATCTACGATTATGAAGATGTATAAAGTTCCTAGCTGCGAATGGGTAATGAGTCTCGTTCCAGCGGACGCAGGTTCGTGCGCGTGAAGAGGAAAGGAAGAAACGCTGAACCGTAAGACGGATATGTGCGTGCGGTGCCTACATATGGGTGCCGCGATTCTTATCGTGAAATGAAAAATTGTTGCTACACGAAGGTTTCATTAGCGCTCCCTTATCCGGGGCGTGTTTCACATCGAACGCTGCGTCTAACAGTGCTCGCATATTTACGTAGAAAAGCGAAGAGGCTCGCGTTATCCAAAAGCCCAAACACAATGCCAGGCAACAGGAACAGGGAATAGAATGTCTAACACGTTGGATTGGTTGAAAGAAAGTTTCCGACGAATTCCAACGCGTCAAAAATTCTATTCCCTATTCCTGTTGCCTGTTGCCTGGCATTGTGTGATGGTCCCAGTTTCACAGTGGCTAGTTAGCTTAACTAGTTGTTAAGTAGTGATGCCAACCACTGATATAAAATTTGGTAAACTATTTACAAGGTTATATATATATTTTTTTTTAGGTTATTTGCGATAATGCAACTTGTCACAATCTAACCTTGTAAATAGCTTACTGAATTTTGTTTCAGTGGTTGGCATCACTACTTAACAACTAGTTAAGCTAACTAGCCACTGTGGAACTGGGCTTTAGATTTTCGAATTAACGGGAACATATGATCGTCGTTAAAGATGCAACGATCGGGATGAAATCGATGTCGCCAAGTCGCTGGGAAAAGCGGGAGGGCCTTAGCGCGACAAACACAGTGTGAACTCGGGAACGGAGAGGAAAACTGTCGGAGGAAATCGATATTGCGCGATAGGTTTGACCCGGTTCTCGCGGCTTAAAGCGAGTTAACATGCGCCCGCTAAATGCCAATATAGGCGGCTCTCCCTTCGTCGGCGATAATCAGGTCTTTTCTTTCGTAGATCCGTCCCTAACACCTCCATTATTCCCGCGTCTTAACAAACAGCGTGAAAATGGCGCTGTCGACCGACAGACACCATCGGGAGGTAAATTGGACGATGCAATAAACGGGAAAGTGTCGAATTTCCACCGTCCTGCTCTCTCCTTCCCTGTCTATCTGTTTCCGCAGAATTTCTGCATAATTCCTCAAGATATTTTCCGTCATGAAAATAACGGCTAGTTTCTCTACCCCACCCTCTCTCTCTCTCTCTCTCTCTCGCATTGTCTAACTGATTCCAGAGAGTTTAATAAATGAAAATCTCATGATTCCAAAAAAGATTCTAAAGATGCTCTGTCTTCCTCTCGTGTCTAACGCTTTAGGGAATTTGTCCCAGAGTATAAGTCCCCAGTTTAATAAATATTCCAAAGTTTCTAAAAGAGATACTAAAGATTCTCTCCCCCCCCTCTCTCTCTTTATCATTGTCTAACGTTTTAACGGACTTATTCCAGAGCATTTAATAAACAAAGATTCTAATAATTCTAAAAAGATTCCAAAGATTCTCCGTCTTTCTCTCTTGTCTAACGCTTTAGGGAACCCAGAGCGTTTAATAAATGAAGATTCTAAAAAAAATTTCCAAAGGAGATACTAAATATTCTCTCTCTCTCTCTCTCAGTGCATTCCAGCCGAATTCTGGGCGTGCGAGAGAAACGCTCGCCGGCCAGAAAGACGAACGCACGGCGCGCGCGCTGCGTTCCGGCGAGCTGGTCCGGGGTACGCGGGCCGACGCGCATGCACGCCGGCATCGAAATTTCGCCCGTCGACCGACATCGCCCCGTCGTCGTATATACGCTGTTTATACAGTACACCCCCGTCGCACCCCGCGCAGCGCCGGTATAATATACGTATTCCGCGCGCCCGGACGACGCGGCGGCCGCGGGGGCTGTGCGACAACTGCATGAAAGTAAATTGGCGCAATCAAGCGGCGCGCGTATGGAGAACGCGCGGCAATCTCACGCAATATTGCGCATGCAAAGTTTATAAATTCGGAATCCACCCGCCGGCACTCTCGCGACGGTACATACACTCTTTACGCGACAAAAATACGCGCGCGCACACGTAGACGCACGGCCGTGTCCGAACGAGAGGCTAACCGAGTCTATCGATCCCGCCTGCACACGGTACGCTTTTTCCACTCCACCGTAGTGGAAAATGTAGAATTCGCCTCGCCGCGGTCCATTTTCCTCTCGAGAGGTGGCACGAATATACATATATGTGTCCCTCTACCTAATTTATAATTCTAATACTTGCGCTTCGTTAACACAGAAATCAAGAACTTTCTTATTTGTACGGGCAGGGGGGTATTGAATGCTAAATATAGCATTTTTAAATCGTTAGAAATCGGTTGGCGATTTAATGCGTGCATTTGCTGACGACAATGATTCCATTTAAATCAAAACTGCGTTAGGTTCGAAAAGAAACCGGTACGCAGGACAAGGTGGAAAACGAAGTATGAATTCACATTTTAGGTAGCTACATTTTTGTGTATGCACGTATTTTGTCAATATTTTCTGCACGCCTTGTTAGCATGATTAACAGCGGAAGTTTTTTTTTATTTAAAAGATCAAGTTAGCATACCACGAGCATAAAAGTAATTCGAATTTTATGTGCGTCTCGTCAAACTTTCTTATGTCAGAGATGCGAATCTCTTCTTATTTCAGAATGCGATAGAGACGGTTCTAAAAAAAAAAACTTATTACGGTTAGGTGATTGGAAATGTGTATGGACGTAAGAATCAGACGTCTTTCAATACTAGAGATGGCTTCAACGACAAAATGCTGGGACCCTATTTTCTGTAAAGATCAGGGCGTATCCCAGGGGTATTCTGGCTAGGATCAAATCTTATAGTCTCAGAGATATGATATTTCAGCTATATATAAATACAGATATTGTCTTCCTTTTGTTCATTTTGCCGCTAGCACATATAGCAAAGATGAGACAAGATATTTTAAATAAGACTAGCGCAGTGACTAATATTAAAGTCTTTTATAAAGAAACAGTTGTAACATATGTTACTGCGCAATTCAAATACTCATTCAGACAAATAAATAGTGTTCATAAATCAAGGACACTAAAAGAAAGCGGAAGAAATCAACGGTTTCCAGAACAAGCTACTTTCATTACACCAACCATTTATTAATCGAATTATTAATATATGGTCTTATCATTATTTTTTACTTTACAAATATACCATACATCATTTATCTCAAAAATAGATTCGAAAGATTATAGTTTGAGGCGCTGTTACCACATCTCTTATACTCATGTTTACTACATAATTCTTCCCATTTTTCAGTTTTAACTGTTTATATTGTTGAAACGGAGCGGTCAATCATTTTGATTTTTTTCCAGTTATTCGTTGTATTTTACCTTATAACACATTTCTTTCTCATACCTTACTCGCCGTTAAGCTTAAAAAAAATGTGCCATCATTTGCGTTTGCAAACGTAAATATTAATATTTTAACACATAATCATGTGTGTAAATAATATTTCACGTGTAACAATATTACAATTATATGTATTGTTACGTCCAATAATAATTTTAACGTGTTTTACACGTAATATTTCGTGTAACGTAGCAAACTTTAGTTTTTTTTAGAACTTTGAGAAGGTCAATTTTTAATTAATTACTCTTATTTTGCACGTATTAATGTAAAGAATAAACTGTAAAAATTTGAAACAATTCTCACATAAATGATTTTACGAAACAACTACCTTAAAAGGAAAGATTTACAAGCGCAGGAAATTCTCGAATATCATTTTCGATTTGATGAAAAAAAAAGGTAGCTGCCCTGTAAAACGAAATAAACCTGAGCCACTTGAGAACGCGGCAGCTACCGGATAACTAAAGCAAATAGCACAAAAAGAACAACCTTTTTCTCCCAGGAGAAGAATACCCGGTTGAGGTGGGCGCGATGCGGAAAAAGTAGGAAGTTAACACAAAAATACCTGTATTCAATCTTAGAAATATTTCCTGTTGTGCCATTTAATACCGGCGGGCCAGTAAATCCTAACCTTCTTCTTTTTTTTGGCGAGAGAAAAAGGTAGAAAAAGGTCATCTCGCGAAACTCCCGGGATGGTGCGTTCCCCGAGTTCTATTTTATTTCAAAACTTTCGGCCCACGCTGCGGAGACGCGAGGGAAACGGCGAGGAAGAAAACTTTTACTCCGGACGCGGATAAGCGAACGTTAACATTTAATCTTTCGATGCCAAGAAAGATCCATTAAGGGTGTCGCAGCTGTTCGTTGCGGTTTTATTTTTCTTGCACCCGTGCCTCGCAGAAGGTGCAATTTTTTTATCCTTAAAAGTCTACGTATTCTTGAACTCACGCTTTCTCGGTTAAGTGCCATTTGTTGTCTCACGTCATCCGATTGTAGCGTCATTCATAATGTTTTCACTGGTTAAATTACAAGATATTCGTCTCTAAATTGAATGAAGCCGCTAAGGAAAAATATTATGTTTCAGAAATCTTACCCGAAGATAGGGCGAGCGAACAGGCGAAATTTGCTGACTGCGATGTCATCCACGATGCTCATTGAATGAATGTGTTGCAGGCAAGCGAGAGAAGTCATTAAATTGGGAGAACCCGGATCTGTGTCCGGCTCTGATCCGATATCAATGTCTATCGTCGTCGTCTAAGTCGTTACTGCGACGGATTGTGTCGGACCGGCAGTTCTTATATGACGATACGCCAGCTATTCCCAGTGTAAACTTTATTGCAGCTAGTTATGGACTGTTATGCCGCCTTATCGGATGGCGATGAGAGCATATTTTCTCGTTCGAAAAATACTCCCTACGGATCTGGACGATTCGACTAATTATACGCGGGGGGCGAAGAGCCGTGACGGTGGAAAACTCGCACAATTCGCAAAAAGTATTTATTGCGAAGAAATCCCTATTAATATGTCTCATTAACTTATATGCATACAATAAGCATGCGTTACTTTAATATCGGTGCCGTATAATCATTCAACAGGCTTGTGCGTGTTTAAATATAAAACTTCCGTGTTCAACGTTTTATTAATAATTATATTGCTTGTCCAATAAGCAAAAAGAGGACTGAGAGCCGTGATATGTTTTATTAATAATTATATTACTAGTCGAACGGGTAAAAAGCGGGCCGTGACATGTCTCATTAATAATTATGTTACTAGTAAAACAAGTATAAAGGGGGTCGAGAGCCGTGACAGGTTCTTGGTGCCTCTAGATTATTTTATTACATTAAAGTGACACGCCTCGGTCCTGCCTCGACCGTCTTCGGTGAAATAGTTTAAAAGAAAGAAAGACGCCTGCAACGCGTATCTCGCTCAACGAGAAATGAATATAAAAAATTATGGCCAATGATATGAATCTCATATAAATTACGCGTCGCGTATGTACACGGACAAGTCGAAGGTGCAACATTCGACGGCCGGCCGAGCGATAACGCCAACGCGTACGCATTGATGGTTTGGTAATCGTAGATACCTGCACGCTCTACTAATCGAAACACTACAGCCTCCGCACGGTATGAGGTAATTTCTTATCGAATCCAAAACACAATTTAATTAAATTCACTTGGCTACGCCTCCTCCCCACCTCGTCAACCGGCCGCCCCCGCCTGCGTGGCCCGTAAGGCTTCGGTGCCATAAATGCCACGTGTTCCCGTGCACAACCGACTACGTGTGTTCCCGTTAAAAACGTCTATGAGCGGCTTTTACGATCACGATGACCCGCTAACCTCGAGATAAGGAAACGGCGGCGCGACCGCGCGCCGGCTTTTTCAATTTGCGGATTAATTGATTGCAATTTTTTAACGGCGGGTTTAAAGCCGCGTGTTTTTCCGTGCCAGCCATTTCGCCGCCGCGCTGCGCAAGTATCACCGCCGCGCGTTTCTTTACGCCGCTATAAATATGAAGAGAATTCTTTCTCCCTTCCGAATAGGCGAGAAGATCGCGGGATGCCTCAATCGCGGTACTTTCCAACTTCGCGTAGTAAAAATACGCTAGCCACCGCGGTTACCGTCAAAATGTCGGGGCTGGCGGGGAACAAAGTGGAGTTCTTAGTCGCAAATAGTCGTAACGAGGACGACGGGACGAGGTCTGACTCGCAAAAATGTATTAGATCATTTATGTACGGCCGGAATTCTCTCCGTACTTTGTGGAATTGGGAGATCCACGGGCGGGATTGTTTTATCTCCCTCCCGCGCCATCCTCATCTTTTACGTCGGACCTCGCCAATTTACAAATTACAAAAATCACCCGGGGACCAAGTGCATCGGGAAACGTGCTAGAATAAATTTGTCCGTACCGTGCCGGAACTTTATGGAGCAGTAAAGAAATTTAATTAACATCCTGGACAGTTCCGTTTCGACAGCGACGTAAAGGAAACACGCTCGAGCGATGTTTGCCGAGGGAAACCTTTCATATCTCGTACTTTGTGGAAATTGGGATACGTCGGAGCCACCCCTCTTCCCCACCCCCCTCCCCTCCCCTCCCCGCCACCTATCCTTATCTCCTTCCATTCGCGTCCCCGTCTCGGCAACCACTCCCGAATCAACCCCGAAAATGGCCGACGTACATTTGCTTTTGCACGCTCCGTGATCTCTGTTCTCCGATCTGGAATTGACCCAACGTCCCTCTGGGAAATAGGAAGCAATACCTGTCTCTCCGAATACGGCTGAGTGGCCGCGCCGAGCGAGACGGAGGAATATAGAAGCGAGCGGAACGGAATGGATAGAAAGGTAAGGGGAAAATGGAGAAATGTACCTTCGGCTTTCGTGGGTATTTTCGTCCATATTGCTCCAACGGTTCACGGCACGCAGATATTTCGGAGTACGGTTGTATACAACGCGTCCAGTATATGCTTATGTAAGACTACCGACATATAGACACACATATGCTTATGTAATATGAAATGCTCCGTGATAAAGTAATTTTATGACTTTTTGCCCGGGATAGTAACGATTGTCCGTCCAATACAACAGCAACGTTATCCGATATTAAGCAACAGACGTTGACGTTTCGGGCGTTTCTTCCTCATCTTCCCTTCTGTCATAATATTTCAGTAGTTCTTATTAATTTTGTATCTCATGGAGCTTAGTTTGTATCGGTTGAAGTCGCGTCGATAATAATCGATAAAATATTGCAAAAATACTTAAGCTACGATTCTTCGTTTTCCGCTTCGCAAAGATATAGAAGAAGTTTATATTACGATATAAACTTCTTTCAGTCTATTATTTTTCTTCTGCCTAGCGCTCGCGCCGGTAATATACACAGAAAAAAGAATATTCTTCTTTTGAAAATGTGCTTGGTTTTAACGTAAATATCTTGAAATGAGATTATATTACGTCAAAATAAGAAAAACACTTTAATGAAGCAATTTTATATCATTTAATCTAGAAAAGTATATGCTTATTATTTAAGAGTAATTTTCTTGAATGGAAAGGAAACAATATTCGATAGAAAATAACATTTCCAAATCGAAGATTATAATGGTTAAAATAATTTTATTGTCAAAATAATTATACTTGAAGTGGCAATTGTAGTGTTTAAATAAACTGTAATATTATTGGAAAGTAAGATTATTAAATGCTTTTAAGAAGATTACAGATTGTTGCGTACCCAAAACAATAAACACGTTAATTTGAGTATATAAAGGTTGGTCTAGTACTTTTTTCTGTGTATAATACAATATACAAAAAGAAAAAAAACAGCAAAATATCAAGAATCCGTCGAATAATACGTAGATGTGATAACATTTTTCTTTCGTATAATCTTATCATTCCCTAAATTGCAAGGTAATATTAATCAATAATAATCTTGTGACTATCTGTATCTCTGTACACTGCGCGAAACGAATAAAATATCTGGAAGATAAAATAACTAGATATCTCCATCTATTTAAGCTGACTCGTTTGAGTAAAACGTAATTAAATGCTTAGCACAATTCTCATTTTATCTTACATTTAGTTTCGTCCAGAGAATAAGTCAAAGTTTTTCTTTCGCCGAACGACGGAAGGAAAATATTACTCTTGGCCACGTTCGCCACATCTACATCACGAGTTTCACGAGTCAGCTTGTTTACGGGCCAATTTCGCACGGATATACAGGCTGCGCGAAAATACTGCTTTTTTTCTGAAAGTATAAGCATTCAAACTTACTGTTTTAACCTTCAACTTCTGAAATATCCCTTTGAAGCTCCTCGTGAGAACTATTACGTACAACTGTCACCGTGCTTTATATATTACACAGATCTAAAAAGATACTTATTTCACAACTTTTACAGATCTTTCGTTCAAAAATATGTGTACGTCCACCGTCTATTTATTATATACTACACGGAGGAATTTTTCTTTTAAAATTTACCCTGAACATCTTATAATCGTGGGACAACGTGGCATCTTGAAGAGCTTTATGAGAGTCTTTTGAAATCTTACCCTACATCTTACTAGTAAAATTTTAAAAACTCTCGTAAAATTCTTCGAAATGCCGTGCTGTCCTACGATTTTCAGAATAAATTTTAAGACAAAATTTTCTCCGCGTATTAAAAGAATTTGCAAACCTTTTATTAATTCAATAAAACAAATTCGAATTAACGCGTATGAAATCGATGCACGGTGACATTCGCACCACAAATATGGGGGAAGATTGCTTCTACTCGAATTTCAAGTGAGACATTCGCTATCTTATCTCAGCTATCCAGATAAATCTTTTTCGCCTTCGAAGCTATCGATGATTAAGTAACGGCGTAAAAATGAACGAAGACAGAAAGTGATACGCATAATGGGATTCCTCGATTCATTCAGAGCGGCCTACACGATCGCTCTATTATTTCTAATCGAAACGTTGCTTGCAATTAGCAAAACGTAACACCGCGCGTAATTAAGCGCCGGTGATGAAAACTACCAATGTATCGACGTGGGGATATTTCGGACGGTGAAGATTGCACGTGGAATCGTAGCGGTACGCGCAGGATCGGTGTCAACTGGACGCGTTGAAATTTCCGCGTGGAATTTCAGCTGCACACGAGAAATCGCAATCGAGAGAAATTCCTCGCGCGGCGAGTCTGATTTAGACACCGGCCCCGCACAAGTTTTTATTTCGTACTTCGATCCCGGGCTACACTTCGGCTATCTCTGCCGCATACGTGACGGCGCGGTGATGAAGAAAAGCGTGGACAGGTATACCCACAGGTATTCGTATGTACGACACGGGTGTATCCGTCCGTGTATCCAGCTGCTCCTCGCGTAGACGTGTGTATTGGTGGCTGCGCCGTGCAGAGGGCGGATATACCGGCGTCAGCAGGGGATCCGTGCTGCCATTTTATCCAAACGTGATCCCAGCCAAATACGAAAATTCGTACGTGCCGCGGTATACGTGTATACGTATATCGTCGCCGTCATCGGCACTGGCTGATACGCCCGATACACCCGGTGAAGCGGAGAGCCCGGGCGTGGGCAGCATCAACCGGAAAATATGACGCGTAAGTATCGGTACTCGTACACCCACGTGGCTCTCCCGCCCTCTCTTTGGTGCGCGGCAACGCTGATACCACGATAGAATAATTCGCCTCGCGCGAGCGTATCTGATACGCCAAGTACCGGAGATGTTAGGGCCGACGATGGGAATATACTGAAATATTTAAACCACCCAAGCGTGAGCTACCCTCGTCTGCACTCCGCTGGTTTTCAACGCGGTTTGATCAACAAAACCTAATGCTCGATCAAATTCGATAGTTCATAATCTTCCAATTTGGATACTGCGTGTTTTATCTTGTTGAGTAACACTGGAGATTCGATGTCTCCATGACAAAATTTGTCCCCATTGAAAAACTTAGAATCACCAATGTTAAATGTTGTAGAGCCTCTCAGTTAATCTACGCTCTATTTAAAATTAAGCGTAAGATAAAATTTTGTTTCATTAACTTTGTGAAGCGTGAATTGTGAAATTCATTAAAATTTCACTATTAGACACTTCTGCATCTAGGTTTATTAAAAATGTTTTGTAGAAATTGTAATTTCAAGTTAAAAGTTTAAATTAAAAAGAGCGGTGAAATTTCATTCAACAATGATACGAGGTTCGGCATGCCGTGTGTGAGAATTTAAACAAACGTCCTCCTTGCCGCAAGATATACATTCTCCAATATCTTGGCGATTGTTGAATTTCTGAAGATCAGAAGCGCCGACATGGTTAATCGCCAAAAATTTAACCAAACTCCAATAAACCTTCCACAGACATCCCGCCGGCGCGCGGTTAATTAAGCCTGTTAAACACGATTAAGGCCTCCATGTTGCGCAAGCTTAATTAAATTTAATTGAAGAAACTTCCACGAGAAGAGACGACCGCAATCAGTACAATTCTTGAATACGCGCGCTTCGTCTCGGAGGGCCACGAAGATCCAAGTCGGTCGGAGCGTAGCAATGAAACAAATGTGCCCTGACGAGATTTGAAAGTATGCGAGCGTGAAGCTAATAAAGTACACAAGCTCTCTTCAGGAGGCTCTGGAAATATTTTTGGTCTTCGTTCGGGCACACCGCTGCCCTTCTCCGCCCTCCTTTTACCGCCACTTTCTTTGTAAACACGCCATTGGGAATTCCATTTACATGGTTTGAAAAAACGTCACATAATTTAGCTAAGGGAGAGGCTGATAATGCATATATACCTTTTAGTCAGTTCTCGTACGTCACATTGCCTCGTGAGATCGCGTGTTATCGCGTAATTCTGCCGACTCTGTAATCGCAATTCTTTCAGCCATAAATCACGACGCTCGCTCTATCGCGGTCGGCTCACGTATTTTTAATCACGCACTTCTAATCTCACGTGTATTGTATTTTATCTTACGAATGTTATGGTACTTTTAATTGATGTCCGATCTGATCGTACGCTTCCCTTTAATTACTTTGTTACAGTGCAAAAGCATTTTTAACAATCAATATATATGTGTGTATATACACACATATCTCAAGGATATTTATTAAAAATTTGTAAAAGTATAAGAAATGTGTCAACGTACATTTTTTAATCCTGATTAAAAATGTAAAAAAAAGACAATCACACGCGATGTATAGTATGTTTAATAATTCCTGAGTTGTATCTCATTAATAATGCGTGATTGTTATGTGTGTAAAAATATATCTCTTGCAACATTTATATATCTGCAAAATTATAAATCTCTAAATATAATATCGATACATCGATAGTTAATGCTGTAATATTTTATTTGTCCAACACCGTTATTATTTTATATTATTTACTGATGCTGTAATTTAACAGTAATGTGTTGCTCTACGTTAATTTTTCATATACAGAGTGCGCCATCTGTTCCTCCGGTATGTAAATATTGAATAACTTCGCCATTTGTCAACCGATTTGCTTTCTTAGGCACGTTTTGGAAACGTCAAACCAGTACAATTTTAACCATGGACCGCTTCACACCGAAAGAACGCGCCGAAATAGTGACGATGTACATTGAAAATAGTCGTTCAATTGTGCTAACGCAACGTGCATATCGTGCAAAATATCGCGGCAAAAAGCGCCGACCGACAAAACAATTCGGGCGTTAGCTAAAAATTTCTTTGAGCACGGAACAGTGGGTAAACAAACCTACAATCCACGCCCAAGACGTTCCAATGAAATTATTGAAGCCGTGAGAGAGAGTGTTGCCGAGGACCCAAGTGTCTTGTATCGCCACCGAGCTCAGCAGTTGAACATCAGTGGAACCACTTTGCGGCGACTTGTCTGTGGCCAATATTCTTTGAGTCAGTTGTATTTTGTAAGGAAACAAATGGAGATCGTCCTTCAAAATGCGCCGCAAAGTGGTTCCACTGATGTTCAA
>NW_011967192.1:1437417-1450472 GCF_000949405.1 Vollenhovia emeryi
GGAAACAAATGGAGATCGTCCTTCAAAATGCGCCGCAAAGTGGTTCCACTGATGTTCAACTGCTGAGCTCGGTGGCGATACGAGACACTTGGGTCCTCGGCAACACTCTCTCTCACGGCTTCAATAATTTCATTGGAACGTCTTGGGCGTGGATGATTGTAGGTTTGTTTACCCACTGTTCCGTGCTCAAAGAAATTTTTAGCTAGCGCCCGAATTGTTTTGTCGGTCGGCGCTTTTTGCCGCGATATTTTGCACGATATGCACGTTGAGTTAGCACAATTGAACGACTATTTTCAATGTACATCGTCACTATTTCGGCGCGTTCTTTCGGTGTGAAGCGGTCCATGGTTAAAATTGTACTGGTTTGACGTTTCCAAAACGTGCCTAAGAAAGCAAATCGGTTGACAAATGGCGAAGTTATTCAATATTTACATACCGGAGGAACAGATGGCGCACCCTGTAGATTTCTGGCCCTATTGTGAACTACTTGGATCGCGTGCTGCCATGCAGTTTCGTTGCATTACGAAGATGATACTTCAACTGACAAATCAGGCTTCAGTAGTTCCTTTTATGTGTATTTGTGATACTCTTTCAGCGACAATAAGGAAACTAATTGGACGAAGAAGAAGAAAGAAAGCCCTAGATGTTAAGCAACCATGTTATGTATTTTGCAATCTTATCAATTTGTGTATTAATATATAACACTAAAGAATTAATACGTCAAAAGAAAGATAATATACTAAACAATGATTTATTATTGTTCTAATTTCAATTTGTATCGTTTACTCGCTTATAAAGATAGTTGTAATTCATACGCTGTATCTATCCATTTGTGCTTTTATGTGAGCACTTGAAAAAAATAATAAACCTGTACACGTGATATTTAAAGTTGCTCTATTAAACGTGTACGAAGGCAGGAATTGCAGCTTACTACGTAGAGACATGTATGCCATTGGTATTTATCGTTTGATATTTTTACGTTTGCATAAACAGGACTGACAAAACGAAATCAGACGTGTATTATCTTATTTGATGTTGAAAACAATATCGTTCCATACTAAGAAATTCATTAAATCGAAAGACACGGTAGTGTCTCGCGCCAAGTATAAGAGCAGCGAATTAAATTTCACACGAAAGTCTCAGTTGTGTATAATTAATAATATTCAATTTAATTTATGTTTAGATCAACGAGAAATGTGCACATAAAAACTGTTATTTAGTTAATATATAGTTTCTTATTATGAAATGTGAGAAAGATTTCAAGGTAAAGGGGATGTTCAGGATATACATTTGTATAACGAAAATGAAGGTACGTATATATAGAAGACATTATTAAAGTATAAAATTAATAAGGTAGTACAAACGAGCTGTATCATTATCAAAGTAGAATTATAGTCAGCGTTTTCCTTCCACGGCAATAAAAGAGGAGACTGAAAGAATAGGCGAATGACTTGTCTATAAATGTGTTCGCACCTAACAATTAGCTGGTATACGTCAGGGAGCACGTAATAAAGCAATGATCGTGTTTTACGAGGCAGTATATAACTCCACCAACAAACCACCCAACCGCAAACCTACCCCTTCTCTTGTCTCTCACCTAGCTTAACGTCGGACGGTCCGTCCGTCCAACACTTATCACGGAAAGAACGTTTTGTCCGTGTGCCGTAAAAGTAATGTCTTGCAAATTGCTAGGAATGGATTTATTCCGGTAGCTTAATACTTTCCTTAAATTCCCATTTCTACGATGTTGATTGGCACTTAAATATCAAAAATTGATTTCTCAACACGTTATTAAGAACTACGATCGTAATTCTCCTAAAATATCCAGTCAAGCACTCTTTTACATGACAATGTTAGTTGCTATGAAGTTCTTCTTTATGTATTTACTTTTGACAAATATCTTAACGTAATTTAATAGTTTTTTTTTAGATTAACCTGCTCATAATTCTAAATCTGATGAAAATACAATCAGAATATGTTCTTAGCTTTATATAAACATATTAAATTTGTATTTTGAAACTATCCCGTTTGCAACATACATCATTATAAAGATTTAACGCGCTTCTCAACTTTTATTACTCTATTAGTTCTCCTCATTCTTCTCCATGAAGGATACACTTATTACCGAGCAGAGATTCTTAAAGGAATCCCTAAAGCACCTTTTGAAAATAGCCAACAAAGATAGGATCACAATACAACTGGTAAGTATTTCCCATGTAATTCTATTTACCTTCTAATTTACTCCCAGGTGCTAACTTATAGTTCCTATTCACACTCTTCTAACGATTTACAATCTCCCAAAGGCAACTCAATCTGTTTACGGCAGGACAGAACTAGCTTCCGAACGGAAGCTTTTAAAATCAGAAGTATAAGATAGAACTCGTTATTCACGAGAAAAAAAGATTATTGAAATAAAATCGTTGAAACAACATCAGTATTAATGAATGAAAAATATCAAACAGTTGTTTTAATAATCTGGATATTTAGCTCAATGCTTAAAATAAAAATCCATAGCAAATACAATTGAGTGAATTATTTATATTCGTGGCAGCCCGTGACGTTAACGTTTATTTCAAGCAACTTCATTTTTAATTAAACTTTTTTCTCATGTATATCAATACAATAATATGTAAAAACTCTGATGGTAGCATTTAGATTTTCTATGATAATAACGGAGCGTCTAAAGAAATCCCTCTCTTTCTCTCTCTCTCTCTCTCTCTCTCTCTCTCTCTCTCTCTCTCTCTCTCTCTCCATCTAATCCATACTATCACTGAACTATCACTGAACTAGCGCCCTAACAAATTACATTATCCGACTAAATTGGCCTATTTGTATGCGTCTGTCGGATCAAGGAGAACAGAAGAGCAAGAAAGAGGCAAGCGGAAAGAGCGAAAATCATGGACGAAAAAGAAAACAATGTTGGACACAAAATTAATCAATGCATACGGATACGGTCTCGGTTCCAAAATGAGGTAAATGATTCCTTTCTTTCCCCTTCCACACGGACCAACCCGTCCTACGGCCATTCCATCGTGCCATCCTAATATCTCCCTCTTCCACCGAAGGCACCAATCGAGTTCGATGCCACCGTCGATGTCATCCGTGAAATACATTTTAGCTAGCGAAGTCGTCTTCTCTCCCTCGTCGTCCTCATGGACGGGTGGTGGTAGACTCTTGGCGACTCGTTTCGTACGGATGGCAGCAGATGGAGTTGAGGCGGAGGGAGGCATCATTTCACGGATCTCCTTCCTCGTTCCCCCTCTTTCTTTTTCGTTGCGGCTCTTTACGAGAATGAAAAGGCTACATCTTGCCAGACCGAGTCTCCCTCCGTCGGCTATGGCATCCTCCCTCCTCTACGAACTCTTTCTGGTCTGTTCTACCACGATGCCGTTCCTCCCCCCGCGGCCTCAATGCACTCTCCTGATTCGCCATGGCGGGGGGATACGGGTGCAAACATGATTTAGAGTAATGTCTTGGCTGAAAGAATAAAATCCGCGAGGCTGATGCCAAACAAATAACTTGTGGTATCCGGACGTGTATGCGGCTTAGGTATCGCCGTACCACTGGCTGTATCTTAGATACGCTCTGCCTCAAAGCTTCATTCCCCGTTTTTCCCTTTAAGACGTTAAAGATGGTATATTACGTAGTTGCACAGAGACGGTCTAGATGTACTAGTGGAGCTGATGTTCAGCTTGGACCCTGCAAACAAGATTCCTGCCCATATTTTCATCTCAGTTATATCGATATTTGCGAAGCGGAAGAATAAACAAGTCTCGTATGACGACCAGTCACGAGAAACTGTTAAACATGCACGCAGATTGTCCGTAAATAACGAAATATTTTAAGTAGTTTCTTTTCCGTGTAGTGCAAACATATACAAAAAGTTAATATACAAGTAAGAATTGCACGACTTGGAAGGGAAAAAGATTGAAGCGATCTCCTCATAAATTTGCAGATTTTTCTTACAGCCGCTTTTCCTTTCTCAATAGCGTGACATCGAAACTGGAAAGCAAACATGTAACACTAGACGATTGAAGTTAACGGCTCCAAAATGTCAAACAGCTACTGTAAATAGATAATGACGGATGTTTCAACGGTAGTTATCCACCTTTATGAGGGAAGGTGCTAAATGGGTTAATGTTTCGTACCCAACAGGTGGTCGCTTTTGGCCTGCGAGCTTATGGCTGTACGACCTCTTCAAATAGTATTGTATAGTAATTCTATTAATGTATGTGTAATTAGAGAACAATATCGTTTGCTGGTCAATGAAATTTTATTCCTCGAACATCTCTGATACGAAACAACGTTGAAGCATGTTTCGTCTCCTAAGAACATTAATTATTTTCGAATTAACGTCTGAGAAAAATTATCTTCATTTCTATCCACCTTCTACTATATTTCACACGGCAATATTATACTTGTAATAAAAAGGACACGGAAAAACTATTTCTTTATCGCTGCTCGTTCCTTCAAGAATGATATTTCTTTTGTTTCATTAATTTTTGTGCAGTTAATTAAGCGACGAGTTAATTAACAGACGCAACAATATAATAAAATACTTCGTGTCTTCTTCACATCATGTGTCCCCAAGCAGGAATCGAGAAATTGAGATTGAAGCTAATGACTTCCTCGTATGTTGAGACTACATTTTTAATTTCTCATATTTAATTCTTTATTCTATTTATAGTAGGAATAATTAGCATCTTCTTTCTTCTTTCCTTTATGCTTCTCTCTTCAATGAGATGAAATGCACTACGTCTTTGCATCGTCAATTGCGCCGTCATTGTTTGTTCGGATTGCGAATCTCCTTGATGCAAATTATGCATTCTGCGCGCGCAGAATCACTATAAGATCATTGAGATCCAATGATTATCGCAGCGGCATCTGCTTGGCGGTTATTGAAATAGTAGAGTGTATGGGACGGTTAGTCCACAGAGTCCATTCCGCTAACGGTAACGACCGAGTCGTTGGTTCGAGTCTCGGCTAAGCTTGAAAATAAATTGAGCCGTCATGGCGGTGGTGGCGACCACGACGACGGGGCCCTCCCCTCGATTCGAGCCTCGTTTCCCTTCCCGTCTCCATGCCAGCGTTCGACTACATGGCAGCCGAAGCGCATGCGCGGCATCGACAGAATTCCACGATGGGTTGAAGCAGGAGAGAGAAAATTGTACCGTGAATGGAATGAAGATTTCGTTGCCCCGCGGCGATCGCGCCATTTTTCACGGGGAAATCGATAAAAGAAAACGTACATGTACGACGTTTAGATTCGTTTTTCAGATCGACTATAATAATGTACGAGTTACGGATCAGTAAATTAGAATTGTGAATATTCCTCAAGAGTTGAAGTAAGAGTTGAAGATATTAATCTTCATTATTTGAAGAAGAGTTTAAAAATGCAAAGCTTTATCAAAACCGCCATTTATTAATGTTTAAATTGACGTAACGAGAATATATCTGCTTCTACTCGCTTCGTAAAAGTGTCAAGTATTACGCAACACGTTACATATGCGTGTATTTTGGTACAACGCATCGCGAAAATAGAATTACGATCGGAAAACCATACAACCCTACCGGTAACCTTTAGTGACTTACGAGAGCTACTTGGTGCGCTTTATTACCGACGCGACGATCGATTCTACCGGCTACTACCTGCGTTCTTCGAACCATTAACAGCTCATTCGGCTAGAATCGAAGAGTTAATCAACGGAAAATTCAAGACGGACGATTGAGTATCGATCCCACATAAAGATACAAACCATTGTTTCCTTCTAAAAAATGTTTCGAAGTAACTTGATTGAAAAAAATTTCAATAAAGCTTCATTGTTCTCGAAATAACATGACTTAACAACGAGGCATTTGAATTTTTCTGACATGCAAGGGCAGACTTGTATTTCGAACTGGACGTCCGACACATTAAGTTTGTAACGCACGTTTTAACGAGGCGTGAATTCATGTGTGTAAGCACGATTTCATTAAGCGAATAGCTCGCGTCACAGACAGACAATGAAAATAAATGGGGCGTTATGATTTGAAGTAACGCGAGTGAGTATTTTTTATTTTCCTCAATTTCGAAGCCGCCCGTCCTCCACTTGCTCTACTACAGGAAATAATTTCGTCCTACGAAGTGTTATACTCGCATGCACACAGGAGTAGCTTCGTTGTTAATTTATCTACATATTATGTCTTGAAGAATTCTATCGTGCAACTTCTTTGAATATTTTGCAGTGTTTGTCAACGAAACATTTATCCTTCAACCGATTCTGCTATAATCTACACTGAGAAAAATGCCCGATTAAATATCCTCGGATAACCCAGTTACATAATAACAAACGGATATATCCAACGAAAAAGTGATAGGTTTTTCAATCAAAGTTCATCGGATGTATCCGTAATTTAATCGGAAAAATTAACCATCGGAAACACTACTTGGTTTGTCCGATGAAAATTTTTCTCAGTGTACATATCCCTCCCGACATTCCTTGAATATTAAGAACATGCCAAAACTGAATAATATTTTATTCACAGATATTGGTGCACTCTGCCTCGAAATCCGCAATAAAATGTCTGCGGAGAGATCGGCAGAGCAATCCGGGGATATAGCGATATCGTGCATCCGGGTGTTTCACTTTACCTCGCGTGCAAATCGAATCTGCATCATACGACAGGAACGGTAACCACTGAAAAGCAACGTCGTATCTTACAGTACATGACAGAAGGGGGAAGCTATAGACAACCTGTAAGGAGTCTGCGTTTATAGCGCCGTGACATGAATTTCAGAACTATGCGTGCAACTGTCAAATTAATTTTCCACCGCACAGAAAATGGTCAAGGATGTAGGAAGATGGTATGTTTTGTCAGCGATATCGATATTTTATTCGCGACGTACGTAATAAAGACTAATCGCCTCACGTGACTTACGGCCCGTAGTTCGTGCTGCCAGTTTTCTTAAACGATGCACGATATTCTCGCGTATCGCTGGAAGAGAAAGTAAAATTTCTGCTCGTCAGAAAGACGAATCAGACGTGTACAGTATTTATGACGAATGAAACGAGAAGAAGTTATGTTCCTCGCGACGATAATATGCTGAATGTAATCGATAATATTTTACGCGTCGATAGAAGATATGTGTAAAAATATAATATGTTTGAATTTATTATGGAAATAAAGAAAAAACCGATTTGACGAAAGAATTTAGTTAGAGCCGCGCGATTGCATTAGATGTAATACGTTTTTTTAGATGCGCCGCAGCATGTTACGTCTATATTGAAATAAGATTCTTCGACAAGGTTTGCGTACCTCAATTTTAATATTAATTTGTAGAAAGAAAAACCGAGGAATCTGGAGTGAAATTTAGCACCAAGTAAAGATGTAGGGTGGGGTTCTAGACGTGAGGGTGGAGTAGACTCCAATAAGGGCACGTTTTTTCCCTCAGACGCACTCAACCGGAGCGAAAACGGTTCGCCCGCCTTTAAGGCATTTAATGCTCTACAAAGTTTTCCTTGTTCAGACAAATGATTTTCTAGACTCGAGGCAGAAATTATTCCGCCACAATTGTAACAGGAAACTTGATGCCTTAACCGAGATTTTTTTATTATACTTAAACTGGCACAGTCTCTGGTGTCAAAAGAAAAAATCCACCTCGTGAGTTCATCAAAATTCTCTAGATTGATTTTAAACATTGATATTTTGTCGATAATAATAATTTAATATTATTATCAACTATCGTGTTAAAACGATTTAGTTATTATTAAATATATAAGTATTAATAGTGATATTAAATATATTAATTAAATTTAGAATGGAATGTTTGTATGCTATAGAAAAGTATGTCAGGAATAATCTTAATTATTAATTTTGATACAGAATAGTATCAAAATATAGTAATAAATTTGGGAGATAAAAATTAATGTACGTACTTTACTTTAAAATCGAAAAATCGACTGCATATACAGTCGGTATGAAAAAGAAATTAGATATTGTTTGTCGCAAATAAACACAAGCACACGTGTCGTAAAACACACAAATTCAGTTCTATTTTCGAGCGTAGCAATATCGGAAATTAGAACGAGCGAGTTTCGTGTCGATTTAGCATCGCCTCGCGGTTAGAATTGCAAATAAGAAATTTCTCGACGGCCTGGTTCGAAACTTCTTCGACCGATGTTTTGCCGTAATCGTTCAAGTTGGACAGCTCGCGCATAGTCCGGGACAAATTACACTTCTCTCTTGAAATGGAATAACTCGTAAAAACGGTCGCATAGCAAGATCGCCATCTCACTTGCCTCTTCCCCTCCCTTTTATCTACCCTCCTCTCTTTCCCGTACCCTCTTTCGCATACAAATACTCGAAAATAGCGACGCGAAATCCGACAGCACGCAACTCACCACCGCCCGTCTTCCTTTTGCATTACAGCCATTCGAGCAGCAGTCGTCGACCAATCACTTATCTCAAGAGTCACGGAATACTTATCGTCGAATATGAATTTAGAAAGCGCAATGTCGTGTACTTTCCGCGTCTGAAGTTGGGTGGGGTGCACCGCGGGGGTTTGGAGAAGACAAAGAGACCACGCCCCGGCATTACATTGTGATTTACCGATCAAGATCCGATACAGCGCGATATAATAAACGATTTGAAAGCGCAGAGCAATTCGAGATATGCTTTCTTAACGAATTTCATATTCAAGCTAACGATTTAACGATAAAGCAGTTTCCTTTGATGTTCGACGTGTTATTTCAATTACTTTAAAAACATACTCTTATTTTATTTTATGGTAATGACGTGACCGACTAAAATTAATATGTTATCAGTATGTAATTAATATTTCAACAATAATGCTAGATCATAAATATCTGTAGAAGATAATCTTATAACTGTAATGTAATACTAAAAGAATAACGTTCTTTTGATGTAATTCGTTGCATTTGTTTTTACACAAATAACTGCACGCCTTTTGAAATACAAGTTTGCTCTATTCGACCAGTTTAAGTTAGTTTCAGTGTTTTAAGTTCGGTGATTCACAACGTTAGAATAACGTATTTTGCGATAGCAATGAGCACATCGCTATTCTAGTAGCACAATGTATTGATGCAATATTAGAAAATAGCGTAAAGCTCATATTTTCAACATTGGTCCAACATTGCAAGGACGCCTCCTCTTACTTAGCCAATATTTTATTCAGCGATTGGTTCAATATTGTATCAATATTTATATTACACATAAAAAAAGAATATTCTTTTTTTGAAAATATGCTTAGCTTCAACGTATAAATTTTGAAATGAGATTATATTGCGTTAAAGGAAGAAACGCTTACTTGTATGAAGCAATTTTATATAATTCAATAAGAAAATACATGCTTATTATTAAATAATAATTTTCCTAAATAGAAAGGAAACAATATTGGATAGAAAATAACATATTTTCAAATCGAAGATTATAATAATTGAAATGATTTTATTGTCAAAATAATTATATGTATTCTTGAAGTGACAATTATAGTATTTAAATAAGACTGTAATATTATTGGAGTGTAAGATTATTAAATGCTTTTAAGAAGATTATGGATTGTTGCGTAAATACAAAACAATAAATGCGTTAATTTGAGTATATAAGAGTTGATCTGACACTTTTTTCTGTGTATATTGGAAAAATTCTGGCCAATGCATCTCAAATATAAATCCAGTATTATACAATTATTAACGCGCAACATTTGCGTGTGTTCGATGCAATATTAGTTTTATATTAAAAAAATATCGGACTATGCATTTCCAACGAAGCTAATATTGAATCAATGTAGAACCAACACACAGTGTTATTAAGATATTATTCATCTACAATTTCGAGGACCTGCTGAAACCACATAGAATGCTTCTTCAGGGGTCTTTCGAGTGAGACGAACAGTTTGCGGGCAAAAATCTCAGGCGCATGGCCAACTAGCTAGCCATTCTAGTTAGATTCCTAATTAACATGATAAATTAAAAATGAATGGCAAGTTGGAGGTACTGTCTAACCGCTTAGGCCATCTTGTTGTAGAGCGTGATTGTCGGTAGTAACGGAGATCGGAGATTACCACGTAGAACGTGGTACGTTCCCCTGTTTATTGCTCCACAGAAGCACCCTTTAAAAACGCATCATGCACTTTTATGAGGCAACGATTATGCTCTAAACTCCAAACATTCCGGCAGCACCATCAAGCGGGGTCGGCTGGCGCGGCTATAAAGAGCAGTTTGTACTATAAGTTTACATCGATCGCTTAAAATACATTACTAGTTTTCTTTTTTCCTCTGTCTTTCCCGCAATCTCTCGTTCGTCGGCCGCCCCGTGCTTCCTTCATCGCTGCCTTCGTCGAAGGTAAACGCGGGGGCGTGACACGGTCACGATTCCGGGGGGAAAATCGTGCGCAGGGCAAAAAGAGAAAAGTCGCATAAATTAATGGCGATAAAATCGTGAAAAATATGCTCGCGAGTCGGAACTGTGATATTAATGTCGGCGACCGGCGGTGAAAAGCAACACTGTAGCACGCTAGACGACATTCGACACGAGTTGGATTAGATTCCCCGGGTGGAATGTTGTTCGACACGGACGCGACCGACATTACTGCCAGAAGGGCGGCGAGCTGGATTCATATTTGTTCTGTGGACGAAGGTAATATAAGATACCTCGGGTTCTCTGAGAGAATAAGTCTATCACTTCCCGGCGAGTAAATAAAAAAAAGGATAATAGAAGGGTCAGATAAAACTCGCGTGGTGACCCGTGATGGCTCTTTCTCGTTTGTAAATTCACTGCCAGAAATATCACGACCGGCGTAACGAACCGCTGGAATATATTGAGCGTATTCTTCAATTAATTTGTATATGATCCGGGAGATTTTTGAGAGAGGCGCGCCGTTTCCACTCTTCACGACGAACATCGTAAACGAAGGAGGGAGGGTGGAGCTACCATTAAAGTTACGAAGATCATGCCCATTACTTTAATGAACGATGCCCAATGCAGGCTTCCCGGGGCTTATGCCGAACGCCGAACTGGAAACCGAGTATGTTAATCCACGCCGGCATTGCCAGCCGCGCACCAGCGTAGAGACTGTACCGAAAAAAAGAGAGATCGGCCACACACGAAGATCACACTACCGTGCCTTCCCTTTTCGAGAATGTTATTTCTTACATTTTCATCTGCTGCGATTATAAAAACCAGTTGTTTAGAACTAGAGGGAGAAGAGAGAGAGAGAGAGAGAGAGAGAGAGAGAGAGAGAGAGAGAGAGAGAGAGAGAGAGAGAGAAATTAAAACAAAGAGATACTCCCGCGTGAGAACTCTGTCCCTTTTCGTCCCTAGTGAAATACTAAATAAAAAAAATAATAACAATGAGACTTTTAATTTTCCCCCCACGTACATTAAAATGCAATTGTCTACTAAAACTATGCAATGCCATGGAAAAGTATTTCCGAGTCTTTATTTAGACCTATATAATTATGTATATAAAAGTTTAATGTAATAAAGTAATAAGTATTATAAAGTATAATGCACTGATGCAATTGTCATTACGTGTGTTTCAATCTGATCGTACGGTTAACATTTATGTAACATGTGGTTTTATTTTTCGAATATACAACTGCTATTGTATATTAAACCCTGAAATCCCTTCTTACAGGAAGTTTCTAAGATTTCGAGAAATTATGTTAGTTTTTGCCGTATATTCAGCGGCGGCGGCGGTGGCGGCGGTTGCCTGAACTTTTTCACCCAATTTTTTGCGACCCGGTTACCAATTCTTCCTCTCCTAAAATTTCGCCGAAAGTGTCAACTCTAATTTGTTTCCCACATTTCATTCACGCTTGCTTTTGTGATTCAACGGAGCCAGATAGACGTGAAAAGATATACTTAGGTGATACATTAGTCTCCCCTTTTTTTATATTATTCACGATCATAAGGCCTTTTCAGTACACACAAAGGTGACAAATAGTTTTTTTTTACTTGAGTAAAAAATAGTTTTTTAAGCAGTACACTCATTCATATTTAGAAATTATGCAAGTTAGCTTGATTAAATAATTTATAACGTTTTAAATAAACGATTAAAAAAGAACTAAGGGTCTCGCACAGACGTTAAAAACAGTGTCCGTTACTTTTTCTTGCCGAGATCGTCTTCAAAAGAAAGGCGCGACCTTTCAAAAAGATTTCAGCGACCTTTTCTTTACCACCAGCGACTCCGAACGCGAGAAAGAGAGCCGCGAGAAGATGGCGGATGGTGGCGCAGCATGGGAACAGCACCGTTATAAATTCGAGGATGAAAAACGGGTCGTCTGGAGCCGCGTACCACCCTGTCCCCGTGCGTGTAAGCTTTATGGTGCTAACAGTGCAAAAAAGGGTTGGTCTCCCCCGGGCTCGGCCCGGGAGCCCTAAGGACTGTCCGCAAGGGCCACCGTTATTACACGAATGTAAAATGTCTTCCGTTGCTCACTCACCTCCGGACCGTCGACAGTAACGTTGCCATCGTAACTTAATTCGCGCGCGTAGTTTTGTCGTCAGCAAATCGACTAATTAGAGAGTTTCGTGCAATCAGCACCGCGCAGTTTCACGCTGAGCCGCTTCATCCCCGCGAATCCCTGCCCCTTGTATTATCGGTGCTGTACCAAGAGTGACTCGAGTATACCGAGAGTGATCCGTTAAATAATCGGCTTTGATGATCAGAGCGGATTTTGACAGTGAACGCAAGTATTCCCCGACTATTTTCGGTCGGTAAGATTTAATTCTTTGAAACTGGCATGTCAGTAATTCGGTAGCTCATTACATTTCGTAGCGAAGATGTGAGTTTTGCGATTTATTTCCGCGCTTTTACGTAGAACAAAGTTATAATATTTTTTGTACACGAACCTCGCATCAAGCGGAAGCAACTAGTGTTTCGTTAAAAATTTCGGAAAATTGATTGCTTATCACTTTGTGTGTGTGTGTGTGTGTGTGTGTGTGTGTGTGTGTGTGTGTGTGTGTGTGTGTGTGTGTAAGTTACCTAGCTTTATGAATACATATAATTTGACCATATTGCAGCTAAATAACACGTTTAATAGCGGTTCTTT
>NW_011967192.1:1450996-1484979 GCF_000949405.1 Vollenhovia emeryi
TGACTCGAGTATACCGAGAGTGATTCGTTAAATAATCGGCTTTGATGATCAGAGCGGATTTTGACAGTGAACGCAAGTATTCCCCGACTATTTTCGGTCGGTAAGATTTAATTCTTTGAAACTGGCATGTCAGTAATTCGGTAGCTCATTACATTTCGTAGCGAAGATGTGAGTTTTGCGATTTATTTCCGCGCTTTTACGTAGAACAAAGTTATAATATTTTTTGTACACGAACCTCGCATCAAGCGGAAGCAACTAGTGTTTCGTTAAAAATTTCGGAAAATTGATTGCTTATCACTTTGTGTGTGTGTGTGTGTGTGTGTGTGTGTGTGTGTGTGTGTGTGTGTGTGTGTGTGTGTGTAAGTTACCTAGCTTTATGAATACATATAATTTGACCATATTGCAGCTAAATAACACGTTTAATAGCGGTTCTTTTATGTGTTTCTACTAATTCTTAATCGAATGAAATTAAACAAAGTTGAAGTTAATTATAATTGGATAAAGTCAATTAGGTTCAACACATTTATTCCAGATTACTGTATGTACTTTGCATAGCATTTACATAAATATCTCTGAGAATTAAGCGGTAAAGAGCGGCGGCCATTCTTTGGTGTAGCGCGGCATCTATGTTGCGTGATCAATTATCATAACATAGTACACACGTGTTCACCAATCCTTGGTGCCTAGCCTGTTTGTTGAGGCTGAGGGAGAGTTACTTGAGCGATATTAAGGTGTTGGCAGACCGTGATTTATTTTTGGATGTTTCTCTCCACTGTGTTTCAAAACGCGAACTTGTGTCGGATGCATTAGCCATCTTCACGAATTAAGCAACAGTGATATTAAAATATTTTAATAATGTGTACGATACTATGTTCCCTTATAAACTGTAAGTGGCTACAAAGGATTTTTTTATAAGTTTGGATTTGTAGGATCGTGTGTACATCGACAATCGTATGCACGTTGTTTAGTTTCTTGCTACGTTTTTCAAGTAAGCTCATTAACTATTAAAAAAACCACTGAAGATAAATTATTTCCTATTATTTATTTAAAGCAAGAGAACGTTTCTATAAATTTAGAATTTAATTAGAACGTAGAATTCTATAAATTTACGTTACGTGTCACGTAAAGTACAGTTTCAAAAAAACAGCGTGTGACATCGGCTCATATTCTAATATGCAGTATGATTAAAGCACGTGGAAACGCAATTAAATTAAAAAAAAAGGATAAACGAAAATAAAAAATATCTTTACGTCCCAGTCAATGTCTTACGTCACAGTCCAATTTTTTCGGCTTTTACTTCCGCAATCGTATTTTTTTCCCTGCAAGCTACCGGAGGAGCGTCTCCTCCGATGATTTACGTGTACTTAAATTGCATTTACGCGCGAATATAAATTGTTGCCCTTCATAAACTAGGAACTTGGCGCGGCAGCCTCCAAGATGCCGAGGCTGCGGCGGGGATACCTCGAAGAGAGTATAGAGATCGAATACACTGGCAGGTGGAGAACGGTTACGGGTGGTAATATCTTCATTTGCATTGATGGCCTCCTTTGTCGATACGATCCGCTTTCTCAGCCCTCGCGCAATTTCGAAATCTAGCTTCTCGCCTCCGTACCCCGCCCATGATACGCAAGAGTACAGTTCGGCGCTGATCGATAATTTCCCCATAACGAGAAAGCGATACTGCTATGACATTATGTCTCTTACATAATGTAGAGGAAAAGTACCGAGCGCAAGATGAATACTAAAATTTTGCCCAACTCCGACTATCTCGCTATTGATCGACGTTAACTCGGAAAAAAAAAACAGAAAAAGTTCGTGATGTATAAAATATCCCTGAGAGAAAACACGCGGAGAGCACTCCTGTTTTTAAAACATATGGGATAGATAACATTGTATCGAACATAAAACGGAGCATAAAATATAATTCTTGATGTAGAAAATAATTTTCTTTTCAGAATAACTCGGTCGAGAAAGTAGCATTCCCTGGTACATTACGCAAAAAATTATTGAAAGAATTAAAATTATTTTACATCGAGAACGAATAAAGAGAATAAAATCTCTTCGCATATCTTTATAGATGGGTATTAATTTCGTTACAACGCGATTAATCATTGCTACTTTACTGTAATGTACACAGTGCGATCTATAAATTCTAAGACAAAAATCATATAAAGTAAAGAACATGTCAGAAAAATATTTTCAACATTTTTTATCTAAAATAAGATCCTTTACAATATCAATACGTCGCTTTGTTCTCATTTTTAATTTTTGCATCGGCAATGTGGCATTTCGAAAAATTTTCTGAGAGTTTTTTTAAATGCCATGTTGTCCCACGATCATATGATTTTCAGGATAAATTTGAAGAGAAAATTCTCTCCGTGTATTGATTGTAAAGGATCTTATTTTAAATAAAAAATATTCAAATTTTTCTGATGTATTTACGGATTTTCATCTCCAAACTTATAGACCGCATTGTGCAGATATCAAATACAATGCACAATGTAACGTGTGTGTCAACAACTTTTCTCCGAGCAAGAGAGTCGAGTCCCAAACGAAAACTTAAGCAATGATATAGAGTGCTGGTCGTTTTACATTCATTTTGCATATTCCGCAGATTGTTAGAATCATGGCCATCTCGCTGCAAATATTCATTTATCGTGCGTCCGTATTCCAAAGTTTCAATTATAGTAAATAATTTTCTGGCACAGGCTAATTTTAAGAAGAAGAAGGAGAGATGTACAAAGTTGCATCGAAAGCTCGGTCACGAGAAGACATTAGCACTTAATATACAACCACTTAATATATCCGCGGCTGCATGCCGCAGCCCGTAACGAATTTGCGGCTAATTACGTGAACAACCTTGTAAGAAACGAACCTGGTAAGAAATAAACGGTCGGCTTATTTGTTAGTCGATCGACGTTACAGATAAAGAGGGCGGTACCTTGTGCCGTTAATGGATCAAGTTTGTTACTTTGATACTACTTCCCCTGCCGACTATCTCTACGAACTTGCCACCTATCGTATCCAATCAACTCCCATGAGCGCGCAGCCCTTTCCTCCGTGCTCCCTTTCTCAATGTCGGCACGTCCAATTCCTGCCGGTAGTGATTACGGACGATTCATGTGAGTGCGAAATTAGTTCGAAACTTGGTAACTTCAGCCGTAGCGTTTGCCTTCTGGCTATAATTTGCGACGATAGAAGATACCGATACGACGGCACGTACATTACGTCCGCGGGTATCCGGATTCACCTGCCGGCTATAATAAGCGACTGTAACATACCATAATCATCTTCTAGACCGCTCCGACTTCTTATAAATTATTTTTTGTAAAATTGCCTATCCGAGCATTTCACCGCGCGACTTCCCCGTCCACGAGTAAGACGGGACACTCGCCCGGAATCATCTCTGCATCTGTTCAATAAATTACATCGCGTTAATTATACGCAGCAAGGTTCTTTCGAGAGACGATCAGGAATGTCGAGTAATTACTTCACTTGAAAATCGTCTCTTTGCATTCCGAAGTAAGACTTTTCAGTTACGCAATTACACTGTCGTAAAATATAGGACTGTATTTTATGGTCAAACGACGAATTTCGACTAACGTTAACCTTCTACAAAAAGGCTTTTCTCGGTTGATAACATTTTCGCTACGGGGCTGCAGGCCATCGTTGATAGGCGCCTAAGCATAAATCTCAAAGTGCTTTTAAGCTTTACAAGTTCCACGAGAGAGACCTAAATGTCGCTCGCCGCGATCTGGAAAGTTCCAACATGAGCGGACGGCTGTTACGCGAACTCGGCGAAAAGTTTCCTATCCCTTTACCAGCGTGTTCGCTTCATCTGTCTCTTCGTAGTTATGACAAATTTTACGATAAAAAGGGTTAAAGCCCGAAATTAGTTGCAAACTTGTATTAACGCAGCGCCATAAAACTTTCTCAGTTAAAAACACTGTGAATTCCTTTAACTCGTTTGCTCCCGCTGAAATCTGATTTCCGATTGCTTCCTTTCTTTACATCTTTGTTTTCTCATTGTTGCCTCCTCACTCTGATCTCACTGTATAATCTTGTAATTTAGCGAATATGCATGGCATATCTTTGTTTCGTATATAAGAAGCAATCGTCTTTACATGTTTACTTTTTATCCAACTCCATTTTATAATTTAATTTGAAAAAGTTTAATCCACTTTCTGCTCATCCCGGTACCTGGAGGACCTTATCCTCGTCCCGCCTCCCGCATTCACGAGCATCCCTTTGATATGCGCATGGATATAAAGCCGAAAGTGCTTTTAAGCTTTACAAGTTTTGCACAGCGCGCGCAGAGGAAACCAAAATGTCGCTGGAGCGGATCTTAAAAGTTTCATGGTGCAGAAGGACTCTTACGACTCCTGCGAAAAGTTTCGTTGTCGAACGGAATAGGTTTGACTATGCAACGCTTGTGGAATGTCTGCGCAATGTTTCCAGGAATAGATTTTCTTAACCGTTAGTCATCGAGGACGCAAAGATTAAGAACGCGAGACAATTCTTAAAGACAGTGTACGCACAATGGCATGAAAGTACTGTAGCAAATCTTTTCTCTTGCCATTACATGATTTTCTGCATTACAAATTACAGTAACACGATTCCATGTGGCAAAATTCTTGGCGACTCTTATCGAAGGATATATTTTTAGAAAAGACACAAATATGACAACTTACGCGATTCGCATCTTCGACGTTAAGCATAGTTTCAGTTATTATATTATTTAAATATGCCTATTATTTCGATTATTTATGTATAAAATATATTTAAAAAAATATATGAATATGACGTTGCCTTCTCGAATACAAATTTCAAACTTTTAAAAGCCACTTCTTCTAAAATCAATTCTTACTATATTATTTTTATAATGAAATCTTTAACTACACGTCCAACACATTTCACATGTACGTACAATTGCGATTAATAGAATAAGTTAAGTCGCGATGATACTCTAAAAAAATATATCTGTTACGAGAGTGCACGATCGTAAACTCTACGACAGAGTTAATCTGCAACGATCCGAAGCGACGGGCCAATGAAGCAGAAAGCAGCGAGAATTGGCAAACGGCGCCAGAGCTGGAGAATCTCCGAACACTGATATGTTGGTGTATGCTTTTATAATAATCCCGTTTCATATATGCTCGAACGATACGTTAACCGATAATTCGCAAAATATCGGCAAAAATATTAAATAATGCAAGATTTATCCTTGCTAGAAAAAATTTTTTTGCTACTGTAGCTAATCGTGATTTGTTATAAATTTCTAAACCAACACATTGTATTACGTGCGACAGCAAACGGTAGGCACGGTAGCAAAGTATTAGCTATCACAACTAAATATTAGCTGTTCCATATTTTACAACTGAAATTCAGTTACCACATGCAAGTTTTAGCTACGGCAGTACAAAATATTCACACTTTATTCATTTCTCTTCTTCATGGAATTATTTTTGTTTATTGTTCCAAGCAAAGGAAAGAATTATTGTTTGAATATTGTGAAAAACGAGAAAATGCATTATAAATGACACGCGCACTTTAATGACGTTGTCAAAGGTGCATTTTTACATTTGAGAAGCCGATGGAGCGAATGCGGTGTATCGTATCATATCGCGTGTAAAAAATTCATTTCTATCTTTCAACAGCATGTCGGGCGATAAATATTTTAAGGCTTCCGGAATTTCGCGTTTCCGCAAATTTATAATTCACCGATGTCGTTGTGCAAAATATCGCAGAAATATTTTTGCGGCTGTTTGCCATCGCCTTAAGGGCTTCACTTCTAGGATGACGTTTGTCGATATATGCAGGTACAGGTAGCTGCAAACAACAAAATGCACACGCAAGAACAGAGTAAGGGAAGATACACGAAAGGCTTGTCCATTTTATCGACCCGGCTTGCGACGCGCGCACGGTTTTCCACCGAAATAACGGAGAGGACGGATATCATGGCGGCGGGTTCTGAAACATTCTCAAAGTGCAGCGTCCTGGATTTTCTGGATTTGTCCGGGGTTTTATTAAAATTCGAGGCTTTCTGGACCGCGTTTTAGAAAATTTATAGCGTATTATAAAGTAGATAATATCATTAAGTGAAACCAAAGGAAAAATAATAGTTTTATCATTAAATGATATCGAGAGAAAAGTAATAATTTGCTTCCTTTAGATTGTATTCTAATCTTTTTCCGGTAACTCTGTTAGGTTTTCGATAAATATACTTAAAGTAAATATAAAGAATAGAAAGAAACTTTTTACATATCTTTATTGAACGTATCTCGCGCCAAATACTTTAATGAATTTTATTTAAATTGTGTTCAATTAAACTTAGCGTCGCGTAAGTAAATGCAAATACAACTGAATATGCGGGAAAAAATATTAATATTTCAAACATGACAAATTAAACAGTCTTTGATAATTTTCTATAAAATTATTTGCCAGAATAATTCTATAAGTCTCATATTTTCAACTGATATTTCTCGCAATCCCGATGCCGCAACCATTTCTCTTTTTACATGATATTTACGAGAAGGTTCGTTGTTTGTTTCGTACGATTTGTTCCGTCTGCTATTTTTTATAACGAAAAAAATTTTACCGCTTCTCGATACTTATACCCAGAATCGATCTCCCCTAAAATAAATTCCGCGTCATTCTTTTACGCGTAACGCGGATAATTTTGCTCCGTGGAGAAGAGATGGGTAGATATGGAGGGAAATAGAGTTTATAGGAATCTCTCAGTGATACAAAATGTAGCCGGCGGCATACTGAATTATGACAATGTCACGTGCGATAACAACGCAAAGTCGCATCGTACGTATTTCCTCCTAGAATGGTCAATTACGTCACGGGATCGTATATTTTATATTCCGTCCGGTGCGCTTACGTGTGATGTAAATCCAATTAACTTCACTCTCCGCGACGCGGCAACATTTTGCCTATGAAAATACGAGAATACGACTGGATTCTGCGCTGAAAATATTGCCGCGTGTAACCGACGTCCGCCGTCGAGCGCGCTAAGTGAATTCCGCGTCGTCGTCGCCGGGGTCTCTCGTCGCGCAGCTCGTCGTACTTTCTGCGCATTTTTCCTGGACCGAGCGTGGACCAATGCGCGCACGCGTGTAACGTTCGCCCCGGCTTGCGCGAAACACCTAGTGCGATGGGAACGAGGGGGAAGAGATGCGCTGCATCTCGTCTCGGCGTTGCAAGAATTTTAAATACTTCCAATATACAACTAAATATATACATGCAACTCTAAGTATTTATCCCTTGCACAGAAAAAATTTCCGGATCCAATGTATCATAAAATAGGATCGATATAGCGCCAATCATTTTTAATGTAGAGAAAGGAATATTTTTATCTTAAATGAAAAATTCTAAAATCTAGAACAACATGATAGTATCGTCTTTTGTCGAATATCGCGGTGCCAACTTTGCGCGTTGGAAGATGGAGGGAAAATTTATTCCAAAAGCAAGAATATATAAAATTACTCTCGTCTCAATATAGTAAGCCAATCTTTTTCAATTCGATAGAGAAGAATAAGAATTATTGATTTTATTTTGATATTGTCGTATTTTTATACTAAATGAAGTTGTGAGAAATATAAATGCGGCAAGAATATTTTTTGTCTCGGTAACAGAAATCCTTTCTGAGGGTGTACGATCGAAGCGAAATATCAAAGTCGCAAATTTCTCTTCGATTAATTAAGATTTGTTATCGACCAAATTATTGAGAGATTTTACTCTTTGAAAAATAGGAAACACAACGTGCCTACATATAAGTTAAAGAAGAATGTGCAACGGTACGTTTCAGTGCATATCTCGGAATTATTTGATAACATTGATTAAATTTTAAACATCCATTAAACCCCTCCGTATTTTATTTAATAAACGTTTAAAAGAATTATGCACAGAAAAAAGTGTCAGATCTCTTGTATGCTCAAATTAACGCATTCATTATTTTGTATACTACAATTTCTAATCTTCTTACAAGAAGCGTTTAATAAATTACGCTCAAACAATATTACAGTCTTATTTGAATACTATAATTGTCACTTCAAGAATACATGTAATTATGTCGACAATAAAATTATTTTAATCGTTATAATCTTCGATTTGAAAAATGGTATTTTCTATCCAGTAAATAATAAGCGTATATTTTTCTCGATTGAATTATATCGAATTGCTTCATTCAAGTAAGTTTTTCCTGCTTTAATTTGCAATATAATTTTATTTCAAGATTTTTACGTTGAAACTAAACATATTTGCAAAAGAAAACTATTCTTCTTTTCTGTGTGCGAAACACAATAACGAACGTATAAAACATTTCGTCCAGATCTTAAATTTGACTTCTAATGCTAGCTAAACTCGCATTTATCCTATACATAAAATAGAAATGAAGTGTATCTACGAAATAACGGATATAAAAAAAGTACAGTGAGCATCGTGGGGCGCGCGCTGGCGCCCGTAAACATATAAGATCTTACATTTTTCACTTTTCTGCGAGGGCAAGTCATACGCACGCACGATAGAAATTTAGGACCGCAGGGCGGGTTAGCGTGAGATAAAGAAAAAGATCGGGGAAAAATGAAATAGAATGGAAACATTGATCAGGACGGTGTCACGACGCGTGTATTTCCTCGCACCTTGTCCGTTACGCAAGTTCACTCGGGCCGGTTTTATGATGGCTATCATTAAAGGTCAACGGTCCACGAAATTGCGAAACCCCTCGATCTCGTCAGTCTCTCGCGGTTTGCGAGGTCGAGGGTACACCTTCAAAGCCGGAGCTACTATTGGGCATCGGGCTGTCGCGATTTTTCGATGATCCAATTTATAGACCAACGTCTTGAATCGAGAGAGCTCTCGGATTAGTGAAACGCACCACCGGACACGTCCACGCACCTCCATTCGAATCCACGCCAAGTATCAAGCGAGCTCTTCGAACGCAAACGAGAGAATATTCACGAGCCGCGGTAAACATATTTTCCCTAAATCTGCAATATTCTACAATACAAAATGGCATGCGCGAAACGCAACGTGGAAACGAACGAGCGATTCGGTCCGCCAATTAGCTCTGCCTTCGGCCTGTAAAATTTCGCCACTTTGCACTCCGTATGACGTATCATAACCGGAGGGTAACGAACCACAAAGTTGCGCCTCTCCGCGATCGCAGGCCCAGGCAGGATCGCGGGATCCCGCGCGCGAAGTGCGGCGCGATTGTCCAATCCCCGAAGGCGGACGTTCGGCCAGAACCCCGGCACTCTTCCTCCTGCGAGTGTATTAGATTGGCTTCGAGATACGTGACCTCGCTTGAGAATCAACCTCGTTCCCTTCTCCACCCACCCCGTCGGCCTTTCATCCTGTCCCTTACCGCGCCGTACCTACTCACTCCCTCCATCCAGCCGCGGCAACCGCCCTAGCCAACCACCGTTGCAACCTAACTCTACCTTCCCGGAATAGGTCCGATCCCTCCCTCTCCTCCCTCCCTGCCCTCTCAGCTTCCCTCATCTCGCTACATTTCTCTTCCTGCACCTCGTTGCGCTCGCCTTCCTTTTTTTACACATTCTAACAAACACTGTTTGCGTGACGATCGTTCGCCGGCCAGCAACGAAACCCAGTGAAGTAATTTGCTCCCCCCGACTTTCGTGTCTTCTGAATTTAACTCCAATCTTTCTCTTTTCATGATCTCCTCCGTCGACAGAATTAATCGCAAATAAAACAGCAAGCATGGCAAGAGTGTAAGTAATTAAGTTTTGTTTAGAAGAATTTAACCGCACAGATTACGCGGGTTTCAACAGGGTGCTATTTAATCAATGCGTATCACGTACATCTCTATTTTTACTTGCAGAATATGTGCTTCCGCATTGTCCTCTTTACATCAGCGATAGATATTTCTCATTAATTTCCAAGAATATGTAAAGCAGGACGAAACTTTCCGCGTAAATTTCTCTGGCGTTATTTCGCCTTCCGTTGCACCGACGTCGCAACCGCGTATAACTTTCACAGCAACGTCGGATACGCAGAGCTTCCACACACTCGCTGAAACTTTGTGTGGACGAAGTTTAATCAACAGACGCGATATAAACCGGCGCGGCGTCCACGTTTTATACGAGTACGGGCCGAATCGCCCGACAAAAATCGAAAAATCCGCCGAGCCAACCGACCCTTTAGACTTTTCGTTATAAATGAGATTAAAGCGAAGAACATCGCGTGTGACATTGGCGGATTCAGCAAATGACCGGAATTTCGAGGTGGTTATAAAATTTCGCGTCCCCGCTGCACCAACATGGTTGCCAGACGTAAAGAGAGATCCGTATGTATATACATATACATTGTATATGTCGAAAGAAAAAGAGAGAGAGAGAGAGAGAGAGAGAGAGAGATGTGCAACTGCGAACTGTATGTATCAGCTAGAGGAACAAACTCGTTTCCAATGTGTTCACCGTCTTCTGCCGAAGCCAAAGAGCAATTCCTATTCCAACGACTTTCCGTAAAAACGTCTCATATCGTGAGACATTGTTAAATATATTACGCCATTGCCTTTTCTCTCCTGGTACCACCGTGTAATACATATGTATGCGCGTACGGGGGAAGCTATTTCGATAGGAGATCACGTGCCTACGGGGTTTTACAGTCCGCGCGTTGATCAGAGTCTAGACGGCAGGTCTGCCCGTGATCCAACACTCACTTCGACTTCTGTCAGACGGCGGGTGTCGTGCGCACATATCGCGTATCACGTGCAAAATCTATATATTCACTCGACTGGCGCAACTCTTCCTCTCTTGAGTTTAAATGAATCAACGTCCAAGTACTCGCATGAATTACATTCCGCCAAGATGTACTCTTCGTAAAGTTCTATCGCGTATGAGATATGATTTTTTTTAAATCAAGGCCGTCCTCTCTTTCGCAGCGTGCGAAAATGAGTGAGACGCGCAAGCTTCGCGAGGAGAAATTTCTCGACTATCTTTCACCTCGGTACGTCTCTTCCTTCCCTTTATTCTATCTGGCTCCTCATTTCCCGCTCCCTACACCCCTTTCCCTCCGTTCGTGGATATTCCTACGTATTTTCACAACCTTCAAGTTTTCATGTCCCTCGAATATCCCTTCATTCCAAGTTTCTTCGGCTCGTTCCCGCGACTACAGTCTAATAAGACTGCAACGTCGCCATCGAGATAGACGCATGGGATGGTATATATCCATACCTAAATCCTGAGAGAGAGTACATGGTTTCTGGTATATAAATACTAGCGCATACCAGCGCACACGGAGACGCGCGCGCTAACGTCGGCGAGACGTTTCTCTCGCAGCTCGACAGCGACATTCCTACTTCTGATCTTCTTTGTTCATCCGACGACTTACGCTTTTACGCTGCCAATCTTCACGTCAACAATGTAATACGCTTTAGTCTTACGGCGGGGACAAATAAAATTTCGCGAGCGAGACCCGTTTCCTGATGAGAAAAGTTAAGAGGCGCTCAGTCTGGAAATTTGTCCCTTTCATTCGATAACTAGAACGTGAGATAACGGCGGTAATAAGCTTTCTGGCAACGGAAGAGAAAGGAAAGGCTCGGTATTACTGGACTTCATAATTCTCAGAACAATCAACGATATCTCTGCTGTAATTGCCTCGTTGTACCTTGTTAATAACTCGTGCATTTCGTTTAACAATTTATTCATTCACCTGATAGGAACATGACAAACTCTCTAAAAATCAATCAGTGGATTATCGCTGAAGACAGTGAATAGTCACTGGTTTACAGTTGTAAGTATACCACTTTTAGAGAGAATATAACGCGCACTGAGAAAAATTTCCATTAAACAAATTGATTAAGTAGTGTTTTCGATGGAAAATTAACCATCGGTTATTAAGTTTTCCGATTAAATTATGGATATATTCAATGAAATTTTCCTAATGAAATTTTATCGACAACCTGATTATATCTTTCATCGGATATGCAGTTTACTCGAATATATCCGTTTATTAATATGTAATTGAATTACCCGATTAGATAGGCCGGGATACTTTTCTCGGTGTGAGTGTACTTTCATTAATGCCCGTTTCTTCCAATGCAGATTAACTTTAATCACGGTTTAAATGACTTTTTATCTTTTTCCACTTCGTAAAACTAGAAGAAGATATGAAGCAGGTTGAGCCGAGATTAAAGTTAAACCGCGTTGGTAGAAACGGGCATGAGTAATACATCGGTACATACAAATAATTAATATTCGCATCTCAAGGGCAGGACAATAAATTTCACCGAAACAAGCGTGTGGCGGCCAATATTAGCCAACGTGTTAGATCGGCTCGCATTTATAACTTTGCTACAAACTGGACATTCGTAATAGGGGGTGTAAAGATGGGAACGATGGTAACCAGTTGAACAAAGCGTCCGTGTAGAAGCATAAAATCGGACACCGCGACTACCAGCACGATCGTCCGCGTGTATGAGCGTAAAGAATCCTCTTTACGATATCGTAATGCGGGTTTCGAGGTGTGCAACGGGTTATGCGGCGACCTAGCCGGCTAATTAAGCAGTGCCGGCGGATTTTCGATACGCGCGCGTCGCGGCAAGTTTAATTTACCTATTAATATCCGCGAGGGACTTGCCGTATCGGAATAATTCCCGCAAGAATGCGGCATGCATTTAATCAACCCGGCCCCTTACGGGGATCATCGTGTTTTACCCTTGTTGCGTGATAAAAAAAAGACTGCTCTAAATAACTTCCAAGGTAGGACGCACCGAGTTACATATTCAGTGGCTGCGTCATTTCAATCGGTATGAAATTTTTAAACAATGTTTTACAGCATGGATTCCTTTCCGATCGAGTTGCACACGTTCGTGTTAACAAGCACGCCATGTTGCGAGCGAGTTTCACGAACGCGCGTGCGGTAAACGCGCAAAAACATGTGGAAGACATGTGTCAGAGAGTCTGATGCGACGAGAACATTTTGAGATCGATTCAAGCTGTCCATTTCAATTGTAAAAATACGTCCTTCAGAAATATCGCATATATACGGATATCGTAGAGTCCATATTGGACGGATCGAGATTGAGACCAGATTGAAACTTAATCAAATCAGAATCGAGTTTTGTAAATTTTACCCTGATTCGTTAAATTTCAATCTAATCTTAATCTCAATCCGTAGTCTGATACGGGCTTTAAACGACGTAAACGTTATAAGGTGGTCCAATTGTTTTAATTACGCATGATCGATTTATATTATTCTAATTTCAGGGAAGAAATGGAGAAAGGAATCTGCGAGGCGTCCATTTGCTAATGAAATGAAGCTCGATTCAACCGATTGTAATCAAGAAATTGGTCCAACACGATGGGCAAAATCGATGAAGCATGACGCGAGGAAGAAATGAGAAGCAACATACTCAAGAATCTAATCAGAGCTACGTCGTAACGTTCTATTTTTAGCCACTACGTTTCCTCTTACCTGTTATTCAGCTAATTATTATTGCAGAAATAAAACAGGAGGTATTTAGCGAGAAAGGTATGTTCTAATTTTTCAATATCTTCATACAACAATTTACAATACGAGGGAGATACTGATATTTATAATTGACTATTATTTAAATAACCGATCAATTTGTAACATTTTCTGTCATGTAAAGACTACTATTAATTTGTCGACATTAGACTCTTGTATAATAATCAAGTAACATCACGTATTCTGCTTTCAAAATTCCATAAATTTTCCCACGTTTTTCAGTCTGGAAATACTTCAACGGTGTTTCAATTGCGCTGCACAAGCGTAGGTAAAGAAAGTTTCTGGCGAGATTTCGGACACAAGCAGGGACTGGTCCTTGAAAAAAGCAAGAGAGGAACAGTGGGGCTGAATCACGCACGTAGATGGGCAGATAAATAGGAGTTTACGCAATCTCCTGTGGAAACGTGCGGCAAACGACATTGGAACCGCTCGGTTGTACTCATCGATGTAAATAACGGGGTGAGGAGATCCTCGTCGGGAGCGTCTGTACGTGCGGCCATTACGGATAGATTGGATTTTCGCGAATAACGTGCGTACCGCCTCTCGATAATTACACCGCCATATTTTCCTAGAGGTTTCTCTACCTTCGTTCATTAGTATCTTATCCGATAGACAAACAGTTCCTAGTAAAGTCAACCAAGCTCGAGCACAGTGCGATAGGCGATTAAATCAAATGTAATAACGTGAACTCTCTCTCTTTTCACGATAATTAATTTGTGGGGGGTAAATCGCTGACCAAAATCATGTACACCGATGCCTACACGGAGGGAATTTTCTCTTAAAATTTTACCTGAAAATCATGTAATCGTGGGACAACGTGGCATTCTGAAAAACTGTATTTTTTTAAATTTTACCATACAAACCGCTGACCAAAATCATATACACCAATGCCTACTAATGCCCAGTGGGCATTACTTTACTTTATTATCTTATTTTATTCTATTTATCTTGATTTATCTTTATAATGCCCCAGCAAGGCCCAAATTAATGCCCAAAAATGCCTAGTAGCGCCCAGTAATTCCGCAAATCTGTACACCACAATGCTCTCAGCGATTTACCCCTCGTTAATTTGTTATCTACCATTAAGAGAGAACTTTTCCTTGTTAACTTATAAAATTACGTAGCTGCATTCTTTATCAGGAAATATTCTATTACTTTAATACTTTCAATAATATTCCCAAACATGAATGTTTCACATATTTGACAGGAGTAAAGCATTGTTCATCGAGAAAAGTAACGGAGGCGAAGAAAAACCCGTGTACGAGACCCCGTACGTAAGTATTGGATTAAAGTGGAATTGCATTCCCTCCTGGAGACCTATGAAATAACTCGAATATGTCGCGGTCCACGTATTTATTTAAGACTCGAGAAATAATCAACAGGGTGGCGGACCTTACTCGGCACATAACTCCCTTATCGCGCAGATATAGTTGTAACAGCGACAATGTTACACATCCAGCCGCGTGACGGTGCGGCCCGGTGTGCGACGGTGTGCGAGTAAATTTCATAGCGCGGGCGAGGACCGCAGAGCCGCAATAAAAGACGGGCGCATGCACGGACCGTGCTCGTATACTGGGAGACCAATGGCGAATGCGTGCGAACGCGCGACAGTGGGTCGAAAAGAGGTGAGCTATGTGTGCGGGCAGACATATGCGCGGACACGGACCCGGGGACAGCATGGGACGACATTGCGAAAATGTTGCAGCGACTGCACACCGGCTACTGCGGCAACGCTGCTGGCTCGGTTTATTCATGCTCCCCCACAAAATATTTCATGCAAGTCGGCGGAGAAGGTTTTCGGTGGATTATGCACGGAGGAGAGACATTGTACCATGGCTAAAATTGTCCGGCGCTATCAAAAGTTGGCTCGCCACGCGGTTAATACCCGCCTCTCCTCCCCTCGCCCTCCACCGACCCGCCACGGCACTTAGGTACGTCGAGGAAGGAAGGGGTGATTTATAATTTCAATGCCGCGGGTTTGCATCTCGATTATCTTAACTGCCTGCGCGATCTTCTACTTCGCCCAGTCACGACACCGCTCGCATGTTAGATCTCATCGGACACGCAATTTCTTAAAAACAAAAAAAAAAGAGAGAGCTAATTTATTGTTCCATTTGTTTTACTCCGAAAGCAAGGAACAAACGTTCGGCTGAAGTAACAGAGGAGTAGTATTATACTCTACAACAATGTATTAATAAGTTATTCGTGAAACGATTAAAAAGTTCATGAAGGTATTTTGCGCTAAAAGTTTGGTACAGTTCTACCGATGCTAGAACTTGGTCCAAGTTTCGAGAAATGTGTAGTCAATCAACATAATTCTATTCCATAAAAGCCGCAAGTTGATTGGCTACACATTTCTCGGAACTTGGACCAAATTCCAGCGTCGTGGACGCAGACCTTTAGATTCTACACACGTACAATCGAGGGGGAAACCGCTGACCAAAATCTCGTACACCAATGCCCACTAATGCCCAGTGGGCATTACTTTATCTTATTCTCTTCTTTTATCTTATTGATCTTCTTTTATCTTATTTTATCTTTAGAATGCCTCAGCAAGACGTAATGCCCCAAAAATGCCCTAGTAATGCCCAGTAATGTCGCAAATCTGTACACCACAATGCCCTCAGCGGTTTCCCCCTCGATTAATATTTTTTAATTCGATAGATGAGAATAAGAATGATTGATTTTATTTTGGTATTGTCTTATTTTTATGCTAAATGAGATTGTGAAAAATATAAATGCGTCAAGAATGTTTTGGTCTCAATAACAGAAATCCTTTCTGAGGGTGCGAGTAAAAGGTCTCGAAAAGGCGAAGGTAAACGGCGAAGGGAAGTATCCCATGGCGTAAAGTAGAAGTCTCGCGTGATTCCCGTTCACGCAAAAATAAAGAAAACACTGATACTCTTAAGTATCATTCGCATCGAGACGTCGAACGCACGTGTGTGCTACATACGACCATCTCGGGCGTAAATCTTGCGGGACACGGCGCTTAATTGTACAATTGTAGTAAATCAAACGATCAGCGGGAAACCGTAATTATCCGTGCGCGTGGACAATGATAAATCATTTTGTAAAGATGTGGAACTATAAAATGTAATAGCGCTAGTACCGCGGCTGTTACAGCGAAGTATATAAAATCCGGGTTTCGCGTGTTTCCCACTGGGCTCGTCCAAGACGTATCCTATAAGAAAGAAGCGGCCACGACGTACATTTTGCGCGAGGTATCATACACGTTATATTTCCGTTGTGCAATAAAGATTGTTAAACATTGTGCCCATTATTGCAATTTTGTAAAGCGAAACAGTCGAGTATTAAGTTTCTCCCGACGCGACGGCAATAGTGGCCGGAGTGGCCATTACAGCTTTCTTCCTCTGCTCTTATTCATTTCATTCACTTGTTTATTCTTCTGATTTATGCATATATCCCCCCAATAATGACAAACTAATTTCATCCGAATGAAAAAAAACAAAAATAAGAAGAAATGAAGCGATCATTTCGAAGATAAGTCACGAAATATTGTAAATTTTGATCAAATTCGTACATCTAGTGGTACAGTAGTGTATTGGCTCTACATTCGTTAAATATTAGGCATATTTGTGGGCGAGGGAGAAACCGCTGAGGGCATTGTGGTGTACAGATTTGCAGATTACTAGGCAATACTAGGCATTTTTTGGGCATTAGTTTGGACATTAGGCCTTGCATTACAAAGATAAAATAAGATAAAATAAGATAATAAGATGAAGTAATGCCTACTGGGCATTAGTGGGCATTGGTGTACAACATTTTGGTCAGCGGTTTCCCCCTCGTTTAAGGGGGAGGGTACTGACCGGTATTTTCTAATGTAAAGCTAAAAAATTAGATGCAGTCGCTGCAAATCTGCGTTCAGCAGAAAAAGCTGCTTTGCAAAATTCATGAATCTGATTGGCGTCTGCTCTTAAATTCACTCAAGATTAATGCAAGATTAATGCAAAGCAGCTTTTTCTGCTGAACGTGGCCAATAATTATATGATATTGAATTTGGAATTGGAAATGCATTGATCAGATTTCCCAGTATAATGTGAATATTGATACAATAGTACTGGACCAATATCGCTCAATAGACATATTTTTGCTAAATAAGAGGTGGCATCCACCTAAAGCCCGTATCAGAATTGAGATTGAAATTAGGGAGTCACTTCTGTATCCTACGCTATATTAGTGAAAATGCTAAAAGAGAGTGGCTTTGTCTCATTCCAACTCTGTCCCCTTAGAAAGAGACAAAGCGCTCACTTTTAGCATTTTCACCGTGTTGCAAGATACAGAATTGACCCCCAGATTGAAACTTGACCGATCAGAGTAACGTTTACTAATCTAAAGTTTAATGACTCTTACTCTAAGACCCGGTTTTACCAAACGTTGCTTAACTTTAACAGCGAATTCGATTGCTTGCGCTTTGTCTTAAATACACGTTCAAAGAGTATTTAGCCGAAAAATGATCTGTGCGGATGCTGATCATTTTACTGGCTACGAAATATTTCAAGAGATATTTAAGACGATCCTTAACCATAAGAATTGCCTGTAAACAAGCCTTAGAGTGCGCTCAGTGCGCACTAGTGCAAGCAACCGAATTCACTATTAGTTTACTTGTTTGTCTCTTACTAAAGTAACAGTTGAGAAAGAGACACAGAACGAATTAAGCTGCGCTTAAACGTGAATTACACCGAGATTGAAGCGAAGCGAAGCTTTGGGCGAAACCGGGCCTTACTTTACGTTTAGCACACACGACTTGTCAGTCTCGAGTCCCTCGGCAAGAAGAGACCAGAGTTGGAATTTCTCGCAGAGAGATACCAGCGATATTAAATCTACGTTGTTCCCTCCAATCTCTTGTGCTCTGCTTTATTGGATTCTCTTGAATCGAGAGGACTCTTGGAATCTTAATTTATCGTCCGACCGAACCTGCAACGATTTCAGATGTAGGAGCGACACTTACACGCATACGGCGAGCGAGGGAAGAACGGGAGAAAGCGTGCGGCGCGACTCGCAGAAAGTCTCGGCACTCTCGCGCTGATAGAGCCAGCCATTATCCTAGGATATCATCGCGCGCCATCGTTAGGCGTTCGTCCTAACTAGCATCGCGTTCCCAGCTGTGCGTAGCCGCGCACAAGTGTATCTATGAGGGGGTGCGTGTCAAGGACCGCCGAGCCTACGCGCGGTAACGTCGGAGGCGAGGGCGTGGGTGCCCCGTGCGTTTGCACGATGGCGACGCGAACGACGGGACGGGCGTAAAATTAGGAGAAAAATCTGGGAAACTGACCTGCGAGTGTGCGTGCGACGTGGCGGACCGTAGGCCACGGGATAGTCGGAGCCGTCCAATTCAAGTGTGGATCACGTGGCCGCGGTACACGCATGTTCCTGCCGGTTCCAGAGGGAGAAGGAGGCCCGGAGAGCGCGGGAGTGAGGCGCGCGGATTCCATAATGCTTTTTTTACGCATGCGCGTTACCGAACGACGTTCATTCACTCACTCGCGCACGACCGGGACGAGAGACCGGGGCTTCTAATCGCGGCGCGCGAAAGGAGAGCCGGTGCCGGCGACGAGGCAAGCGTCGCCAAAGTCCAGCCGAGATTTGGCAAAACCCTCCCCCCCCCCTCCCTCGAGATCGGGCCGGTCGTGCGTCGCGGCTCCGACTGTTCACAGGTTAGCTCCCGCGGCGCTCCTCCGCACTTCCTCCCTGCGTCCCCCGCGTGCACGTACGCGGAGAATAGCGAGCGGGTCCGCGCGGATACGTGTGACGGGCCCGAGTCACGTGCCGATTAACGCGCTCCTCCGGCGTTGACGCGTCAATTCTCCTCTCGGCGCCGCGCGATCGTGTCGCGGTCGTTCGTAAACGCGCGCGGGGGAGACGCGCGGCCCTGCTCTATGCCGTTTTCCCCCTCCCCGCGGGGATCACAATTTCGACGGAGCGAGGCGGCGCGGCGCGGCCCCGCTTACATTCGCGGCACATTCGTTACGTAACGGCCTCGTCGTCGTGCGACCGCGGTCTTTCGGCGATTTACTCTCCACCCGGGCTCGCGCGCGACCAGACCAACGACGTCGGATCGCGCGACGTCTGCCCGACTGCGTAGCAGACGACATAATCGGGCGGCATGGGAAAGGAAACGGCGCGAGCTCGATTTCGCTGGCGCTGTCGTCGTCGTCATCGCTCGCTACCCTCGTCACTTTCGTCGCCGGCAAAGGTGTCCTCGCTGCCGTAGGTGGTGGCGGCGGCGGCGGCGGCGGCCGTTTCGGTCCTAAGTAAAGGTAGCGCCGTTCCGTCTGAGGATCCAGAAGCGAGAGAGGAAGAGCCCGGAGTAAAGTGGGGAGGTTTATGGGTTTGCATCCTATGTACTCCATCGTATCCTCTAGTTATGGCCCCGCGACAAAACCCACGTGTATAACCTCTCCTCGCGGCCCTTGCGCCGCGTACATTCCGCACCCGTATATAATTCCGTCACAGGCCACACGTACGTGACGCGCGCGCGCGTGTGTGTGCCCGCGCGCGTGCGCTTACGAAATTTCAGCGTGCGGATGATGACGCGCGCGCGAGCGTAACCGGCGACCGCACTATCGCAACCCTCCCGAGTGTCCGTATGCAGACGCTGAGTGCATTTTAGCAAAATTGAGTTGCCGCGCGCGTTTCCCTGTCGTCGTCTTAGCCATCTATTCCCGGGGTCTGCGTCTCGGCTCCGGGACGCGATGCGCATATATTTTGATTATGAAAGTTCTCCCGGAAGTACGACATTTGGCCGTAATCATTTTCTGAATTTCAAAAAGCCGCACGATACCGTCTTATCGCGTAAATTCGCGTTGCTAATGGATTTTTGCAGTTTCACTCGTACGTTTATGAAAACGTAAAATATAATTTACAGCCCGTCGGTATTTTCGCGTAATGAGCGACGTCAATTTGATTGATGCGCCCTTTTTACTGGTATGCCGTTATCTCGTTGTGTGTCAAGGCAAATAGTAAAATTGTTGAGACAAGTTTCTGCAATGGAATTACGCATTTGAAGAAGATGCAAATGTTACAAGCTTGAAAAATTATTATAAATATACGTTGCGCGCTTGTATGTCGAAGAGTATGAACAAAAACTTTATGAAGGCATAATGAGCCAGCTGTGTCGCAACTGGGTTCTTTATTGTACAACAGTTTCGTGACGTCAAACGGCGGGAACTAGCAGTTCCGTCGATAAAGCAGAGCACTGTACATTATCGATTTGACGCGCCTGTACAATTGTAAGATGGATATGTATACATGTCAAATGTATACGCTTCATTAAATATTTTTTATGTGATAAATTATCTCGTGTTATTAAAGTATCGCAGTTACATCAAACAATTTATCACGATGATAGAAATTACCATTTAATTTTTCAATAATTAACATTAAGACATACTGCGCAAACAGTTTATGTATAACATTTTGCATACTGGCGCAAAAACTATAATGCCAAAAAACCAATATTTTTTAAGTATCGTAGATGTGATTCAAGTTTCATTATTATTGTATAATGAAATGTTTTGATTTTTATTATGCACATATGTATGCATATATCAAATCTTTTCTCGCATGAATAAAAGATTGATGGCATGAAGATTTCGTCGAGATCATGGTGCAACACCTGAGTTGCACAAGCTGAACACAACCTGAACGCGCATCCATTCCTATCGAGTGTTTTAGACTGAAGAAAGAAGGATGGCTAGAATCACTGGAGAGATGGGAGCGCATGTCGCGGCGGTGTGGAAGGGGAAGCACTAGGTAGACGGCGGCCATGATGGCACGGGCGAGCCAATCGCTGCACCGCCTCGAACTGTTACTGCATAATGGCCGCGCGGCTCCGCCCAATGTAAAACTCGATGGACGTTACGCTTATTGGACACGAAAGCGTTAAAAATTTTATTGCCCGCCTGGCAGTTACACCCCGCTTTTGAAACTGTCCCCTGCTATGATCCCCTCCCTTTTCATTCGCTAATCGTAAAAACTCGGCGCACCGATCTGTAAGACCTGTAGTTTCTTTAGTAAACTTACGCCCCCTGTGTGGAAAGTATTTTACAAAATTCACTTGTACCGCGAGTTTAAAGAGCTTCACTAATGATCCCTAGATGTCATGCGCAGAATTAAAATTCAGACATCAACGATCGCGACGTGGACTTTCAAGTAAGATGAAAAATGGGAATGAGATTCAACATGGAAATCTGTGATACAATATTGATTTGATACTAATTACACAATTGTGAAGTAATGCAACTAATAGCTCTGTACAAAATGTGTATTTTTTCCAACTTGCAATCAGCCAACTGTCGATCTTGAAACTAAGTCTTTTGTCGGAAGAGTAAATCCACATACTTAAATTGACAACTGATACGTATCCTTTTAAAATCTCCGTAAAGAATTTATTGCAAAAAAAATCATTTCAGCAAGGGTTTGAACCTGCATCTTCCTACAATATGATGGGCGTCTTTATCAATTCAGCCACCGAGGATTTGAAATTATTTTATTCCCCGATGGGAAAATGTCTCAAATATTGTGTAGTCATTGTGTAATCATCCAAAAGGAAGAAATTTCACAATTATTGCATTAAGATGATTCGCTAAAACGCAGCGGTTTTGTAGGAGTAAAATTTCTAAATGGTATTTGCCCAAAATCTGATTTATTTTTAAGAGTTTTATCATTTTATTCTGGAAATGTGAAACAAGTAAAAAGATTACTATACATCTGCAAGTGTGCACATAATTAAAAAATATTTTTTAAATAATATTCGCAAACTTATTAAATATAAGAAATCCTAACATAAATTTGTAACTGTCACGTGATTTGCGATTTATAGCACGCAGACGAAAATTGTCAGATAATTGCATAACGCGAGTTATCGTCAACGATAATAGCAGGGTATTATAATCAATGACGTAAGAAAGAGTTTAATAGATAATTTTCAGCGTGCCTGTAAATTGTTATTTATAACCGACATGGCGACAGTCAGACATTGCATAACATATCTGATCTCGCGTGCAAAAAGTAACGATCTTTACTTGAAGTACAAAACTCGATAGTTTCATCTTTAATAAAAAACAACGTTTCGTCGTGTTGTATTTTATCTAATGTTAACGTAAATTTACAATTGCATAATTAAGACGGCATAGAATAGTTAAAGTTTTTAGCTAAAGTTGTATTAAAGTTTTCACTCTATTCTTCTTTTTCCTAATTAGAATAAATCTGTAGTTTATCTTCCATCAATTATTTAAATGTTAAAAAATTTTTAAACGGCGCACAATAAACGTTGGAGAATGATTCCCGATGTATTTTTTGTAAACGCAGGAAAAGAACTGTGTTGTAAACATGCAAAAAGATAATAGCTTTGCATTATGCACGTCTCTCATTTGCATTGTGAAATTGTTAAAAACATCCACCAACTTATCAGACTTGTAAGTGTATTGCAACTTATAGACTTAAAATACAGCGCTATACGCGTCAAACGTTAATATTTTTTTAAGTCTAAATCATTTCTCTGAGAAATTATGTAACGATGTTGAAGATCCTACTGAAAATTCTAATTTAAGTCATCGAGTATTTACATAATACACATAATACAATAAAATACAATAATACGAATAAAATCGAGAAACGTAAAAGATAACCGCGTAATTTTGGTTTGTATGTCAACGTCTATCGTATCGCGTGTTTGCATCCCTAATTATTCCGCCGTATCGCGTTCTTCGGATGACACGCGATGACTTTATCGAAATGATTAGCGTACAATCGCGCACTGACCAACTGCTTTTAACCACGACTGCTTGCATGACGTCACGTCATTCACTCGAGCCCTACTACCGTGCGTGCTTATCCTGCACACAATCGCGGCCCGCGCCGCGAAATTAGCCGTGCGCGAAATGTTTGTTCCGCAGATCGCCGACCGATCTAAATGGCTGAGCAACGGCAACAAATATCATCTCGAGAAATTCGTGGGTGACGGTCGTGATTTTGGGCGTAAAATACTCTTCACGAAGAAGTCAATGGTGTATGTAGAAAGTAGTTATAAAACGATGTTCTATTAATATTCTAATAATCTATATATTTAATTGCGGACAGTGCACTGTCTTGCAATACGTTACTTGCTCGAAATCTGACTGAGATGTAAAACGAACGGCGGTATAGAAACCAAAACGACCTGACCGATCGCAACCGACACATATATTATTCTCTGGAGAAGTCAATCAGTGGATTATCACTGAAAACAGTGAATAGTCACTAATTTCCAGTTATAAGTACACTACTGAAAATCGCAGTGGTATACTTGTAACTGCACCCTTTTGTTACTGAGACAAACAAAATTCTTGACGCATTTATATTTCTCACAACCTCATTTAGTACAAAACTAAAACAATATCGAAATCAAATCAATAATTCTTATATTTCTCTATCGAATTAAAAAAATTGACTTACTATATTGGGACAAGAGCAACTTTATATATTTTTGCGTTTAGAATAAATTTTCCCTCCATCTTACAACGCACGAAGTTGGCACCGCGATATTCGACTAAAGACGATACACGCTATCATTTTATTGTAGATTTTAGAATTTTTCATTTAAGATTAAAATATTCCTTTCTCTATAATAAATACGATTGGCGCTATATCGATCCTATTTTATGATACATCGAAAAGTAATAGCATTGGACCCGGAAATTTTTTCGGTGGGTATGTAAATCAGTGACTATTCACCGTTTTCAGTGAAAATCCACTGATTGACTTTTAGAGAGCTCGTTCACTAAAGTCAACCGAATATGAAAGCATCTTTATACATAACCCCTTAAAAAATAACCTTTTTTTAAAAAAAAGGTAAAAAAGACGCCAAGTATGAGCCCCACATCATACATGAGTAAAATAAACCAGTGTTAAATAAGATTTAGCAAATACATTATTGCAACAGTGGAAGCAGTATGAGTGCGAGATGCTTATATGTTTATGAAGCGGAAAAATGTAATAAAGAATTAACAATGTTAATGGATTAAAAGTGCATCGGGGAGAAATAATGTTACACTCACCTGTGCTGGCGATCGACGAATTTTAGACATCCAATGGATACCACATTCGTCACGATGCAACACAGAAATATCCACCACTTTCGCACGTATATTTTCTCTACAATTATGACAGCATATATCCGACTGGACAAATGACTCGCGTTTGTTTCAACAACAAATTTTTGTAACGAGATTCGCGACGAGCTATCTTATCTTAACGTTCAGAAAGAGAGATCAACTCTCAGTAAAAGAATGACATTCGATTAACAGCGAGTAGATGAGATATTGCTTTCCTTTCGCGAATAAATAAAGAAAAATTTTTTTAATCCGTTTCATTCACATAACAATATAATATCTGAGCTTCTATGCTGCTCCAAGTTGATTTACGTGCTTCAGATTAGAATAAAAATGTAAAAAATTGTAAAAATTTTATATCCAAATAATTATATGGAATTAACATATTTATCTATGAATTCCGTAACACAGATAATTTATAAATTCTTCCATCTTTTTTTCAAATACCTTGTTTTATTAGTCTTCTAGTTAATTTCTTATTGAAATTTTATGATTAAAAAATCTTCAGATTATATTTCGCGTAGGATAAAATAAAATTGATTTTGCAGAAAATAAGATAACATAACAAAATTGAAGTCTGCAGTGTTTTCAAATTACCCTGGGACACTTCACGAGTTCGCGTACGTTATCCAGAAATTCGAGGTAGCGTCGATGTGAAAGTCACAGGAGCACGTCACGGTGTCTCGTTCCTTCTTTTTCAGATAAGTTTTCTTCAGATTCTCCGATCTCGTGGGAGAATCCCGAAACACTTTCGCTACAAGTGTCGCTTCTGCCCGACGAATATTTCGCGCTTGCAACTAATCGTTTAATCACACTATCGCGTCTTCCAGACTCGACAACAACAGGATACGGCGATACGACGTCTGTAAATCTGTACGATCTCGGAATAATCAAATGCCGACACGCGGAGTCACTTGAACGATCCCGGGAATACTGTCTGCGCGTCTGCTTGCGTTAGTCACCGGCGACACGCGACGAATACAAGATCACGACGTGACATCGAACGCAGTCACGGCTCGCTTATCTGTTTTCGTAGGTCAGGGAATCGTGGCCGGGTTCAAGACCGTCCACGGCTCTCCGAGTCGCGAACACCGTAGAGATCCTCCACTTGCGATGCGTGTCGCACATGACGCGTCTCCGTCCCGCGAAAGTGCGAAAGATGTGACAGGGGTCACCATCATTATTTACTTGTTTCGGACTTGTATACGAAAGATAGAAGAACCGGCGGGCACCGCGGAACAGTAGCCGGGGGGGAGGCGACCATGTGCTCCACGGGGCTCACGAACGTAACTGCGCCTGCGCCCTTTGCCTAAGCTTGACCCCTACGCACGTCACCGAGAGAGGAGAGCTCTTCCGTCGCTCTCTTCCCCCTCGTTCTTGTCGCTATGGTCGCTGTGCGCTCTCCCTGCGCGTGAGCTACACATGCGGAGATGGATACGCCATAAAACCCCGTCAGAGTCAACTGTAACAACCCTCCGAGTTGCGAGTGTGGAGGTGCGGGAGGAGAGAGAGAGAGAGAGCGAGCGAGTGAGGGACAGAGAGGGAGAGAGAGAGAGAGAAAAGGAGGGAGGGAGGGAGAGAGGGAGAAAAGGAGAAGGCCCTTCGGAGGAGGGTGAGGTGTTGCGAGATACATGTTTGTCCATCGAGTAGCACATTATGTTCTTACACAAAGAACACGTCGTCATTCCGCCCTCCGCTTTTCTCCCACGGGCAGACTTTATATACTCGTCAGTTATTCACTCGTGTTTTTCTGAATTTCTCAACTAGTCGCGTAGGGTTCTTCACGTTCCGATAGACGAAGCCGAGGTCAATGATCCACGAATGTGCATTACACGCCGATCAGCGATAACTAACGTAGATAACTAAAATCTAAAAATGTGTCCTCAGCAAAAGTATGGGGGGTGAAAATGTGAAATTTTTGTCTTGCACCTCGACAAAATTAAATTGCGTTATTTCTTTCTCTTAGAGATCTTGTTTCTCCTTAATATTATTTGACAGAGCACGTAGAGAATAAATAAAAGACACCAGATGTTACGTAAAGATTTCTCTTATTTTAATTTACAGCTTGTTGAATTTTCAATCCACAACCGCAATAAAACGGTCATCAATTATAAATCACTAGCGTTCCCCCCGTTGAACCAACAACTTCAGCGCGATATGTAATGTATAAATAGTACACTATCAGTTTGAAAATGCTTTATATTACATAAAGATGTAAAAAAAGTCAACTATAACGAACACACAGAAATTATACTTGAACGTAGATAGCGTTTCATTTTGTCTCAAAAAATCGTCGACCGTACGATTTGGAGCGATATGAGCGTTTGTGAGAAAACGTCACGATGAGCGTCGAGGCTCCAGTTTCGAGTACGATAATTTGAAGAAAGCATTATGCCCGCCGCGACACGAATCCAATTCGGTGAGAAACGCGAGTCCGCGGGACTATTATCCGTTATCAGATACTCCCGGGGCCGAGCGCACGCGACGAGGAACACCTTGCAAATATGGTTATCCGTGAAATTTATGTAAACACGCGCGTGAGAAGATCGCGGACAGCACCGACACCAGTTACTGATCTCTCGGCTCCCGCCGTGCTGCGGGAGCATCCCGTGCATCGGATGCACCCCCTTTTACGCACTTCCTCCGGCCACCGTCGAGTTTCCTTCACAGGTATACCCATGCGCACTACACGAAAAACGAAAGAGGCAGCGTCGAACGAAGAAGGTGAACCTTATTCGCGTATCGAACATTCGTGTCACGTAGGTAGTCAGTACGAACCCCGTGGACACAAAGGTTACGAACCAATGGCGTCAGGGTGGGCGGTCACACTGGTTTTTCTTTATTCTTAATGAAATGCAGATTCCCATCATTTTTCACGTACGAAGTAACGATAACGCTTGACGCGGCGCGTCTTTATAACGCGCCTTTTATAAGGCTTTTGCGAGCGATTGTGTATTCCAGCGCTAATGCCATGCATGCGCGGCCACCTCCGTTTTATTGCTCAGAAATAATAAAGAAATGTCATTCAAGTGCAATAAATTTGTAATCGAGTTTGGTCCTTCGCAGTTTTACCGAGGGGTTTTGTCGAATACTTTTTACTTTTTGCGGAGATTCAATTGCTTTCTACATAAAATTTGTCAAATTGGGGTCGCGTTTTACGAAGGATAAAGATAACGTGACATTTATATTCATATCAATTACTGTACATACGCGAGATAAAAGTAAGCAGAATATTTTTAACTGCACTGTCGCGATTACTTTCACAATTTAAAAAAATTGGTTTTAACCTTTTCGAATGCTTTAATTTCAACACGGAAGGGAGACGAGCTTTTAACGTAACGGCAAAGAGTGCAGGATGCCAAACAAGGGATTCTTAGAAAAGCCTCACTCGCAATAGAATGATACTAACAATAAGACACCATAAAATCGTATTTACAGAGTAAACACGTACTATAACTTCTGTATTTTATCTACAAACGTAAATATGTGTAGAATTTTGCTTACTTTACACGCAACACCAATCTTTGACCCATGTTGAGGCGACCATTATTGTCGGGATTATACACGTATCACTTAGCATATTTACTTGTGATCTTCCGAGATCACCGTTTTCTGTTTGTGAGCCGTTGCGGAATAACATTTGGTAACAAGAACCTTGTTATTTCATGTTTACGTCATACGCAGCAATGAGATAAAAAATATAAACTCTATAATTTTTAAGTAGAGTTAAAAGAAACCACAGAAAAATTAATAAAGTATCATAGCTCGTTTAGTTGCATCAACAAACAGGCCAGGAAAAGGCCAATAATATTAACGAACAACGACGGATGACAATTAAAAATTCAATATTATTGCAAACAAGTTTGAAAAGGCGAACGACACCCTGGTGAAAATAAAAATTGGAGGGTAAATCGAATGTAAGGAGAGAGTGATAGAAGCGTAAACGAAAAGTGTGGGAAGCGTAATTTGGAACAGCGAAGCGTAAAAGAAACTTCAACGCTTCTTTTACGCTTTGCTGTTCCAAATTACGCTTCCTACACATTTCGTTTGCGCTTCTATCACTCTCCCCTTACATTCGATTTACGCTCCAAATTCTATTTTCACCAGGGCACGACTTCGTCTTCTTCAGCGCACGAAAAAATTAAATAAATATAAATGTGGAGCGCAAATCAAAATTAAAAGTAAATTATTTAATTTACGATTAAGAAAGATTTGTTTATAATTCAGTCGAGGTTTCTCTCTCCTCCTGTGCTTTTCTCTCATCGTGGCATTGTCACGAAATTTAATTTACACGGACTGTTACATCCTTAATTGCTAATACGGGACCACCGCCAAATAAAAGAGGGAGAGGCAACGTCTCGAGAGACGTTAAGACACATTTTTTAATTCTGCGTTTTAACGTGTTTCGTATTTCTTTGCACCGGGGATGATCCGGAGTGGATCGAAACGTTTGTATTTTACATTCTATTATTAAATTGTCCGTGGCTATTTTAAAGACCGTTGGCCTTTCTTACCCTCCACTGATTTGTTTATACTTTTGTGTAGATGCATAAATGCGATTAGTAAAAAATGTACAGTTCTTTAATTGATGTGCTCTTTGTGTCACATCATTGTGAATGGGCAAGTTATTGTCGTTTCGTGACATTGGAACCATTCTTTTTTTTTGACGACATAAATCTAACCCTCGATGTAAAAAAAATGAGGGCAAACTGAACTGGACGGAAATGTCGATGAATCCCGTTATAAATTTCAAAAGGGTGGATATATAAAAACTTAGGTCAAAACTGGAGACACGACCTACTTTCGTTTTTCATAAAATCCATTCCGCAACTGTAAACCTTATTATGAAAAAAGAAATGCCCTAACAGTAGGAAGCAAAAGAAAGTCAAGAGAAAGTAGGGCATCCCAGACACATCGTTAAGTTTTATTAAAATTTCGCGTCTAGAAAATAGCGCGAGACTAAAATATTGATAATAATATAAAGCAAATAATGCAAATCACTTGGATGTACTTGGACGCAGAAATAAATTTCTTTTTCATTAATTTTCATTAATTCTCTATTGATGCCCGAAATGAGTTTATTACTTGGCAATTTTCGTGCAAAAGTTATAAATTTAAGCTTTGCTGTGCCGCAATAATACGATCATTATCTATGTCCAGATATTTTAAATCACGATTCAACAGAATTTAATACAAAAATGAAAAATGACTTGTCGACCGATGTCGAAACGATGTCGAATCGACGTCGGCACCGTCAAATTGACGTCGAATTTGTCAATGTCGATGTCGATTCGACATCATTTCGACGAATCGTTTCTCACCGGGACACCATAACTCTTTCCAGATCAGCAGTGGCTACATGCATCGACATAGTCGTACACATGTACGTGTATCTACCTGAAGAGACTTCGTGTCAACCGGCCAAGTCTACTTTAGCATATAAATTATGTAGAATTACTGACGCTTAATAAACAAGAATTTGCGTTGAAGCGCGACATGTTATACGACGCCGTAATATTATCTCTTTGGACACAGAATGCTTACGTATGATATGTATTTGCAAAAATTTTCACATCTGAGCGAACATCTCAAGATATTTCAAGCCTTCCTTTCTTACACATTTTATCTACGCGATTTTATCTAAATACATGCGCGTTAGAGCATTGTAATAATTCTCGGATTCGTACGGCTTGCAGTTAACTAACATGATAGCGCATTACTCACGGTGATAAGTGCCGTTTTCACGTAGGCATTATTTTTACGTTAATAACGTTTGTGACGCTACGGAAAAGTGCAATTGAGCACAATATCCGTTCGCGGTAAAATTGTAAATTTTATACGTTTAAATTTAAAAAGTTGACGTTTAGATGCGATCAGACACGTCGTTTAGCATCCATCAAATTTGCAATACGTTCAGCAATGAATTAATGAGCTATTGTTCTGTTTGCTCTCGTTGTTAAGCCCTGATTTATACGGTCATTCCGCCGACATGAGTAAATCTCACGTAATTTATGAAACAACGGGGAATTCGGACAATGTTTCGACAATGATATAAACAATATAGCCTTCAATGGTATCTGAACTTACGTATTTTCCTTTTATCTTAATTGAATTATTTCTTATTCATATTCGTTCGACTTCTCTCGACAATTCATTTTATGAAGAAGAAAGATTGCAAAATAGGTGATAGATTATGATGATAAAAAATAAAGAATTCAAGGTACAATTATACATATAACAGTTAGCGCAGCCCAGAAACTTTAGAAATTAATTGCCCAAGATTAGTTATCGTAAAGATGCACGCGTTATTAACGCAAAACAGCCTAGAAATTAATAAACCTCGTTTAAGCATATAATAGAAAATTTACTGTGGTAATTGCGGAGCGATGTAATAATTATTCCAAAAGTGCATGCTGCGCGAATCGAATCGTTATCGGAGGCGTCCATTGCGCGAGAAGGATTCATTTGTCGCCGACATAAGGATCGAGGTATCTCCCCGAAATTCGAGACCGTCGACTTGCATCCCGTGGTCGATAATGCCTGCCGATCTGCGCGAGTATTTTCATGCATTGTATTTAAAGTACACACGCAAGTCACATGGCACTTGGCTGTGCTGTGAAGTCCGCTACTGACTAGCTGTTGGGCGTGGTCAACAGCCATACGACACCTCCACCAATCGATAAGCTTCGATCCCCTCCACACCGTGCTCGAGCAATCCGGCTTGCGGAGGTATTCACGGCTTTCCCCTCTCGTTCACGGGATCTTATCCTTTGCTCTGGACCGGCGATGAAATATCCTCTAATTGATTGCTCGAACGACAGGATTTGTTTATTTCGCTAACACTTATCATGTATCAATGAACATATTATTCATGTTCTTCATGGCACGACGAGCCACTGTTTTCGGTAAATCCGTCACATTGTCTCCGTTCGAAGTGTCATTTAGAGCAGGACGTTATCTTAAGTAAATATTGGCCAGTCGTAAAAATGCACTCGTTGAATTGTCTTCACATTTTCGTAAAGGGCATTTTTCGTAAGAAGCGCCGCGACGTGTGCGTTTAATGGCGCGAATCGTACATTGGTCTCCAACACACGGTTTGATTACATTGACAATTCCCGAGGGCAGTCCTTCGCTATTTCTATGCAAAGTGTGCGCATGTACGGGTCGAGAGAGAACCATGTCCGATTTGACATCTACCAAACCAGCGCAAACGAGAAGAAGCCAAAGACAAATACGAATCTATTACGAAAAATGGAACTTCCGCTTGAAATTTCGTGACATCTCCGAATGACAATTCCCGAAGTCTACAAATGGAACGATCGGGCACGACGCACGGTCCGCCGCGTCGAGGTCGGATGATTAACGCGCTACTCCTGATCGGACGTCGAAGTGTAATTATCCGCGCACGTGATTGCTCGCTACGAGTGCTTACCATGCTGGTTGGCGGCTGCCGCATCCGCCGGCGGTGTCGAACGAACGTCACGGTGTACGCCACGCACTCATTATCACGTGAGATTTTGACAGATGCGCTGTTAAATGCTCCGATCATCGCGATCATCGGCCGCTATACCGACCTGTCGCGGTAACTCTCGGCACTCATCACTGACGGCAAGGGAATCTACGACGAGCGATGGAGTAGCAACCCCGAGCGAAACCTGGACCAACCTGGACCGGGGCCGGGGCCGGTTTCGCACTCACTTGTACCAAATACTCTATTGCGCGAGGAGGCAACGCGAGAGGCTCCCGAGGGGACGCGGCACTTAATTACGTATCGATTGTTGCGGAATGAGGCGAGGCACCTCCGAATCGGCGGCCACCGCGGCGGAGCGACGAGCGGCGCGGCGGTGCGAGATGGACGCCCGACGTCGCCGTTCGGCGACCGCGGGAGCGACGCGGCCGGTTCTTTCGCGGACATCTCGTCAACTAGGAAACCGAAATGCCGGACGAATACGACCGGCAAACGCGATGGAACGTCCGTACGTTCGGCGTTCGGCACACTATACGCCTTTGGCTTTGCTATACTATAAGGTAGTAAGTGAGTGAGAGACCAAGCGGGACCCCTACCGGCGCAGCCGTACATCTTAGTATTATGGGCAACTCACATTGGAAGATACGCCATCAAGCATAGCCCTAGCGAGAGCGCGAGAGCGAGCGAGCCGAGCCGAGCGATTGTAAAAGTTTTAGGGACACTTTGCGAACACCCTCTCCCCTCTCCCCCCTTCGCCACTCTCTCTCGCTCCCCGCGTGTGCGCCACCCCACAGAACCGCGCCCTGGTTCTCTCACCCCGCCGACCATGGGCGACTAGATATGCCGGCGAGAGAAGCCGGGAGAGAGTGAGAGAGAGAGAGAGAGAGAGAGAGAGAGAGGGAGGGAGGGAGAGAGAGAGACCCCTCGCTGGTGCCACCTCGAAATCCCCCTCCCGGTTCTCCCTCTCCGCCCGGCAGCTCTCGGCCACGCCGAGAAGAGAAAGATGGCGAGGGCCGGAAGAGTGACGAGGCCTGGCAAAGAGCGCGTAGGAGAGATACGGTTGCGCGGCTGCTGATAACATAAGAGTGAAAAAAAAGGCCCTCGTTGAGACGTGGAGGGCCGAATTGGAAAACTGGAATGTCGGGGTTCCTGCCTGCTCGGCGGAGAGAAAGAGGGTGGCATCGACAGCCGCTCTTTTTCTACCATTCGCTCTCTCGTTCCCCTTCCCTCTTTCTCTCTCACTTTCTCTCTTCTCCTCTATGAGTCTTTGGAGAAGGATATTTCTTCAAATTCGACGAAGCGAACAGAGATGACGAGCGTAGAGAATCGCGGCCGGGTTGAGGAGAAGCGTGTATTGGTACACGTCGCGATGGTCGCGTCATCGTCGACATGGGCGCGGCCAGGAGAGAGGAGCCAACAGCCGGAGGGAAAAGGAGAATAACGGGAGAGGTAACAGCGGAGAAAGAGGGAAACCAACACCAGGGGAAAAGAGAGAGAGAGAGAGAGAGAGGGAGGGGGGAGAAAAAACGTCTCTCTACCTATCGTCGCAGCTAGAATACTCTCGAGGAGAGGGTTGAGTCGGGGGAGAGCGAGAGACGTCGCGAAACGAAGACGAAGAGGAGAGCTTTCTGCTAACACGCGGCTTTCTTGCCACTGTGCGGTGGCGCCCTCCGCTATCCGGCAAGAACCATGCCATTCCTCCCACACTTTTTCCGAATCTATCTCCCAATCGGTTGCGTCTACCAGTCGCCGGCCGCGAACGCCGGGAGACCGAGGGCTTTGGTGCTGCCATCGTGGCCGCCCTCTCTCGCTGTTTTTCCCTCCGGCGAAAGCGGTTGTCCGTCGCGAGCTCCTCGGCTCGGCGACGCGGCGGATTGTCACGTCATCGATAATTCGGTACTGGGTCT